>NC_090646.1:35574590-35752090 GCF_040937935.1 Hyperolius riggenbachi | reverse complement strand
AGCATTGTTAAGTGTCGGGCCGGCGGCGAAAGTGGGCGGAGACTTTCCGCCTTCTTCCAGCCGCAAGGGACGCTCCGCTCTGTGTGCGGCTAGAAGCCTAGACTAGCCGCACACAGAGCAGAGCATCCCTTGCGTCTGGAACGAGGTAAGTCTCCGCCCACTTTCACCGCCGGCCCGACACTTAACAATGCTGGAGGGGAGAGAGGCAGGAAGGGGAGCACAAAGGTGAGGGATGGGGGGGGGAGATGTCCGCCCATCCCCACTGTCCCCATAGTTTGCCTTCTCTGCTCTGCTCCCTCCGGGTGGGGGGCTGGGGGCACACCTGGGTAACCTGGGCACATATACCCCTGCCTACATATACTGGGGACATATACACCTGCCGACCTATACTGGGGACATATACACCTGCCTACCTATACTGGGGACATATACACCTGCCTACCTATACTGGGGACATATACACCTGCCTACCTATACTGGGGACATATACCCCTGCCTACCTATACTGGGGACATATACACCTGCCTACATATACTGGAACATATACACCTGCCTTCCTATACTGGGGACATATACACCTGCCTACCTATACTGGGGACATATACACCTGCCTACATATACTGGGGACATATACATTTGCCTACATATACTGGGGACATATACACCTGCCTACATATACTGGGGACATATACACCTGCCTACATATACTGGGGGCATATACACCTGCCTACAAATCTACATATACTGGGGACATATACACCTGCCTACATATACTGGGGACATATACACCTGCCTACATATACTGGGGGCATATACACCTGCCTACAAATACTGCTACATATACTGGGGGCATATACACCTGCCTACAAATACTGGGGACATATACACCTGCCTACATATACTGGGGACATATACCCCAGCCTACAAATACTGGGGACATATACCCCTGGCTACCTGGGCACATATACCCCTGCCTACATATACTGGGGACATATACCCCTGCCTACATATACTGGGGACATATACACCTGCCTACATATACTGGGGACATATACCCCTGCCTACATATACTGGGGACATATACACCTGCCTACATATACTGGGGACATATACCCCTGCCTACAAATACTGGGGACATATACCCCTGGCTACCTGGGCACATATACCCCTGCCTACATATACTGGGGACATATACACCTGCCTACATATACTGGGCACATATACCCCTGCCTACATATACTGGGCATATATACCCCTGCCTACATATACTGGGCATATATACCCCTGGCTACATATACTGGGCACATATACCCCTGCCTACATATACTGGGCATATATACCCCTGGCTACATATACTGGACATATATACCCCTGGCAACATATACTGGGCATATATACCCCTGCCTACATATACTGGGCATATATACCCCTGGCAACATATACTGGGCATATATACCCCTGGCAACATATACTGGGCATATATACCCCTGGCTACATATACTGGGCATATATACCCCTGGCTACATATACTGGGCATATAGTATTTTTCGCCGTATAAGACGCTCCGGCATATAAGACGCACCCAGATTTAGAGGGCAAAAATCAGGAAAGAAAGAAAAAACTAAACCTAGGTGTGTCTATGATGCAGGGGTGTCTTAAGGACTCCCCCCCCCCCCCCCCCCCTTTCCAGTTACATTACATACTATTACACCACATAAGGGGACAGTGTTATGATTGGTTGTTCCCATGTTGCCTGCCTATGTTCCTCTATGTGGTTAGTGTAGTGATTGGCTGTTCCTGTGTCCCCCTGTGCTGGTCCTGTGCTGTGTCCCCCTGTGCCTGCTGTGTCCCCCTGTGCTGTGTCTCCCTGTGCCTGCTGTGTCCCCCTGTGCCTGCTGTGTCCCCCTGTGCTGTGTCCCCCTGTGCCTGCTGTGTCCCCCTGTGCCTGCTGTGTCCCCCTGTGCCTGCTGTGTCTCCCTGTGCCTGCTGTGTCCCCCTGTGCCTGCTGTGTCTCCCTGTGCCTGCTGTGTCCCCCTGTGCCTGCTGTGTCCCCCTGTTCTGCCTGCCGTGTCCACCTGTGCCTGCTGTGCCCCCCTGTGCCTGCTGTGTCCCCCTGTGCCTGCTGTGTCCCCCTGTGCCTGCTGTGTCTCCCTGTGCCTGCTGTGTCCCCCTGTGCCTGCTGTGTCTCCCTGTGCCTGCTGTGTCCCCCTGTGCCTGCTGTGTCCCCCTGTTCTGCCTGCCGTTTCCACCTGTGCCTGCTGTGCCCCCCTGTGCCTGCTGTGTCCCCCTGTGCCTGCTGTGTCCCCCTGTTCTGCTTGCAGCCCCCTGTGCCAGTGTCCCCCGTCCCCCTGTTGTGGCAGTGTCCCCCTGTTGTGGCAGTGTCCCCTGTTGTGGCAGTGTCTCCTGTTGTGGCAGTGTCTCCTGTTGTGCTACTGTCCCCTGTGGCAGAGTCCTTTATTGTGCCAGTGTCCCCTGGGGCAGTGTCCCCCTGTTGTGGCAGTGTCCCCCTGTTATGGCAGTGTCCCCTGTGGCAGTGTCCCCCTGTTGTGGCAGTGTCCCCCTGTTGTGGCAGTGTCCCCTGTGCCTGTGGCCCCCTGTTGTCCTCCAATGCCGGTGTCCCCCTGTGCAGGCAGCGTGAGTACACATACATTACCTACTCCTGCCGCCGCACTCCTGGCTCCCCGATCCTCTTCTTCCATCTACCGCTGCCCGCTGCTGCCCCCGCCGAACATCGCTGGCCGATCTTAGCCGCATGGATACGCTATCAGCACACCACGTGCCGGGGTCACGCATGCCGCGAACAAAGCTGGCAGGTCCTAATTAGCTGCGCAGGGATACGCTATCAGCGTGCGCCGGGTCACACATGCGTATGCGTGACCCCGGCGCACGTGGTGTGCTGATAGTGTATCCCTGCGCGGCTAATTAGGACCGGCCAGCGTTCGGCAGCATGCGTGACCCCGGCACGTGGTGTGCTGATAGCGTATCCATGCGGCTAATTAAGACCGGCCAGCGATGTTCGGCGGGGGCAGCAGCGGGCAGCGGTAGATGGAAGAAGAGGATCGGGGAGCCAGGATTGGAGCCAGGAGCGCGGCGGCAAGAGCAGGTAATGTATATAGTGCTTCCCTGCGCACCTCTGCATCCCGAAATCCGTACCTGCGCCGCATAAGACGCACCCACTTTTCCCCCAACATTTTGGGGAAGAAAAAGTGCGTCTTATACGGCGAAAAATACGGTATACCCCTGGCTACATATACTGGGTATATATACCCCTGGTGACATATACTGGGCATATATACCCCTGGCTACATATACTGGGCACATATACCCCTGGCTATATATACTGGGCACATATACCCCTGGCTATATATACTGGGCACATATACCCCTGACTACATATACTGGGGACATATCCCTCTGGCTACATATACTGGGCACATATACCCCTGGCTACATATACTAGGCAACTATACCTCTGGCTACATATACTGGGGACTACTTTACTCATGGCTACTTCTACTGGGGACACCTATAGACCTGGCTACCTGGGGGTACCTATTTTGGGGGAACTGCTGTCAGATTACCTGCATTTTTGTGGAACCGCTGTTATGTATTTTGGGGAACAGCTGCCAGATTATGTGTATGTTAGGGGAACGGCTGCTGCCAAATTACGTGTATTTTAGGGAATTGCTGCCAGATTGTGTATGTTTGGGGGACCACTACTGCCAGATTATATGTCCTTTGGGTGTTACGTGTATTTTGGGTGATCCGCTGCCAGGTTTCGCGTATTTTGGGGAACTGCTTCCAAATTATGTGTATGTTGGTGGAACTGCTGCTGCCACATTGTCTATTTTGGGGGAACCACTTCCATATTATCTGTATTTTGGAGGAACTTCTAGCAGATTATGTGTCTTTTTGGTGAAATGCTGTCAGATTACATCTATTTTTGGGGGATACACTACGGCAGAGCTCAAACTTCCTCGGCAGACTTTTTACATCACTGCTAAGGTCATGTATATTTGGCCCCACCCATGACCACACCCACGGGGTGCTTGACCATGCCCATGTTTTGTCAGTCCACTCACTTCTTTTCCCAGGACTAGACCCCTGCCACTGGGGCACTCTTTGATTGTTCATTTGCCTGTTTAATTCTACTTGCTTACTTGTTGTACTATCTATTTTGATTATATTGGCATTTGTGTATGGTTTGCTATATGTACCCAGGGGACTTCTTGTGCTTTGCTCCCACTTACTGTGATATTCTTATGGTGTACTGCTGTATAACACTTTTTATGATCATGAATTGTTACATTTAATTCTTTGATCAATACAAACTTTATGCATTCTAAACTCTCTGTACTGGTGTGCGAGTCCATTATGTTTTACTGTATGTGTAGGACTGTTCTTTACAGCTCGGTTTACTGACTCAGCACCCATTTTTGATCTCTAGCCTTTGTTACACATGATATGTGTGAACCAGGTGTGCAAACCTTTTGTATTTAATTTTCTTGGTGGAATCTGCCCATCATTGCTAGATGTATGTCTACCTTTAGACCCCTTTTACACTTAATCATTTGGCATTAATCAAGGGCATATGGGAAAAAGGTGTGGGATATAGACAAAATTATATGTTTTTATCTAAAACAATATTTTTCATTTCTGTACTATAAGCAAAAATTAAATGCTAAATATGTTGAATGAACGGTAATTGTCACGGAAGAGCCGTGAGAAAAGAGAACACAATCGCAATCGGTTTGCTGCGCCGATTGTCGTTGCATTGCCAGATCTAAATTGTATGTCTATGGATACCAGGCAGTCAAGCCTGGGGGTCTCTGTTGCAATCATAGGTGTTAGTGTTCTTTTTATGAGAGCCAAGTATGCTCTCTGATAAGGCCTGTGTGGTTAATTAACTTGTTCAAAAGAATTCCTTGCTGGCCAATGACACAGAGGTGTGAAACCCTAGCCAGAATCCTGGTGTAATATGTCAAAGGTTGTCTAGATGGTCACACTCAGATGCTAATTGAGTACCAAAAGTTCCTTTCATCACAGGAAAGACTAAGGCAAGCTACCCCAGCGGGAGGCCAGCCAAAGTGGCTCCGATTAGGAATAGATTTAAATGCATGTGGTTTATGATTTTGGTCTGTTAAATGAAAACTGTGTATAGCACAGCTATGAAATTCATATAGTCTTATTTGTTAAAATCTGCCCAATGTGCCGATATAAACTTCATAACAATAACCCGTCTGGTTATTGGTGTACGACCCTTCTCAGGGACAGGATAGCCTAACGCACTCATGCAAGATGTCATAGCAATCGGTATTTTCTGACAATTATGAATCTGCTATCCACCTACATATGACATGTATCGTTGAGGAGTTACAGTGCGTTATAATTTAAGCTCAAAATCCTCCTAGGAGGAGGTGGGCTGTCATTGGTGGGTAATTCAGAGGGGGCAGGTGTTCCCACATCCCCAAACCAGCCTCATCAAAAGCACATTGCCAGCAGGCCGACTTCAGTCCTCCATCTTAACATCATCTGAATTACAACCAGACCTGCTGCTGGGCAGAGGACCACGCAGCAGCCATCTTGGAACTGTAACATCTGCTCGGATTACAAAATATGCCTAAAGGCCTATGATTCTGAAACCAAGGACTTTGCATTTCTTTTCCCAGAAGGACATATTTCCACGAACTTTTCATTTTTATTTTCATACTGGCTACTAATGTTTCTATAATTGTTGATTTTAATGATTTTCTGTATTATATTAATTATTTATATTGCATTTTTAATAAACAATGCTAACATCATTTATTTGTTCAGCTACCCTGCTAATCAGCCGCACAAACTGAACCCTGGCTTCTAAAGAGTCGCTACTATTGTTGATAGCTAGATCAAATAGAGTGTGTTTAACCGTTTTTATTTGCAGGTCTAGAATCAAATGTTTTTGAATGGCAGATGAACACAAAATTGCAATGGAATGAATGAACAAATGAATGTTTCTGGAGGGATGAGTTTAGCAGCCACACTTACACAATCAGTGCAGTGGAGGAGGAGCCAAGGGAACCTTGTTAAGGATTGGCCCCCAGATGATAGGCCACGCCCTGAGGAAGACCGGAAGTGACGGTCGAAACTGGTATGCGGCTTGTGCTGCGGCTGCACCATTGTTCCGGCTCACCACCGAGCGCCCTCCATTTTTGGCATCCCAAGTATTATGCGGACAACTCTCATAAGGGAACCCAATTGGCTGGAATTGCTGGGCTCCACCAGGGAAGCCAAAATGGCACTCGAGGAGTTAATGGCAGTGCAGAGGCGGAAGTCAACCGTGGCGCACGGCAGAGTGCTTGTGTAAGGAGTAATGGTGGAGAACCGCAGCCACGGTTCCTGTTTGGCACACTAGCATGGATAAGGAGCTCGTCGGTGGATGAGGAATAACACGTGCACGTGCAGGGCCCCTGCAGAGAGGTATCAATATCCTGAACTTCGGGTTATAAGCTGCCAGAGGTGTGAGCATATGCAAGGCTCATATGACTGTACCTTTATGCTGCGGACTGCTTTGCTGTGCTTTCGCTTGCTTTGCTACGCAGACAGGGAGATTTTTTGTCAATGAACTTGTGGACTGGTACTACTATTGTGGATCAACTTACTCCTTCCTTTTTGACATCTTTAGGGATTTATGTCCATCTCTGATACATGCAGTTTAGGAATCAATTTTTCCTTTTTTGAAGTTTTGGAGAATTTTTACAGTCTCTATGGACCCGTGTGCATTTGGAATGTTTGTTGGTGTGTCTGGCTGACGGTGTGATGCAGGTATTGTACAACAGCGCTGTTTTTTAAACATGATGTGTTTTGACACAGCTTTTACGCTTTGGTAAGTCATTAAGAGAAAATAAAAACCCATACATTTTCGCGTCGATTCTGTCATGTCTTAATTGTCTGATTACGATTGTGGCGGTTGGGTAAAAATTACTCAGTGAAGGGTAGTGTAATGGGTGTTTAATGTTCAAAAATTCTTCCTTTTCCCCCAGTCCCTAATGTTACAGGTCTAGAATTAGCCAGTCAGTGGCTTCCTCTGTCCCATTAGAACAGAGGTGGTGGCAGTTATACCCTGAAATAGTGTGTAATTTGTATTACCGTAACTCACAGGCTCCCTTCTAGTTGGTCTGCTGCCAAAATCTTTGCCGTTTCTGCGCACCGATTGCGACCACAGATTGCATGGTCTGTGTGATGAAACCGATTGGAAGGCGTTGTGTGGTCCGGCCACTAGGGGGCTTGTGACAGTAATGAAATGGCAAAATACCGTCTATAACAAAAAGCAATACTTACACCTGCATTAAGCATAGGAATACAACTGTAGACATTACATGTATTTTACTGAATCTATACCTAACTGTAATCTCACACAGAACTCTCCCTGTACCTATCCCTAACCCCTAGACTCCCTTGGTGATGCCTAACCCTAACACACCCTAGGGATGGTGCCTAGGGATGCTCACCAAGAATTTGTGATCACGGAATAGCCATGAATCACGAGCATTTTTCCAGAGAGTGAGAGCTCTGCGTGCCGCTGGTCTGGTCTGGTGTTCTGCACTGACTCTGTCCAATCATGCTCTCACTTTACTTCTGGTGAAAACGGCTGGCTGCAATTTTGTAGGGGGAGCATGGAAGGGGGGCTCCAGGTGAGGGAGGGGGGGAGTCTACCCCCTCCCCACTGCTCTGTGCCCACTGCCCCCCTTTCAAGGCTGGAGGCATCTATAGACCTGCCTACCTAACTGGGGACACTTATAGACCTGCCTACCTAAACTGGGGACACCTATAGACCTGGCTACATATACTAGGGACTGCTATTCACCAGGCTACCTATACTGGAGGCATCTATAGACCTGCCTACCTAAACTGGGGACACCTATATACCTGCCTACCTAAACTGGGGACATCTATAGACCTGGCTACCTAGCAGGGGCATAGCTAGAAATCACTGGGCCCCATAGCAATTTTTTCTCATGCCCCCCCCCCTCCACAGCAAATTACACACACACACACACACACACACACACACACACACACACACGCACACACGCACACACGCACACACACACACACACACACACACACACACACACACACACACACACACACACACACACACACACACACACACACACACACACACACACACACACACACACACACACACACACACACATTACATACACACATACATTAAAAGAAATATTACGTGAATATTATTATGGCCTGTTAGTTACCTGGGGCTCCTTCCTGCCCCTGAAATCTTCTTGTTCCCACTCCCCACTGTCCCGCTGTGCTGCTCTGTTCCCCCGCTGTCCCGCTCTGAATGCCACATGCATGGCCCCATGCCACGTGCCTCCTCTATCATGCTCCCTCTATTCTGCTCTTATGGAAGTAAAAAAACTGCTACTGCACATACAGAATGCTTTAGGCAATAGGAGGAAGATCAAAGAGCTGTGCGGCCCCAGAGACGACTGGCTGAAACATTCAGGTTTCAGAGGGGGACATCGGAGGAATGGAGCAGCGTGGAATGATGGCGAGTGAGCAGGATGACTTCAGGGGCTCAAAGAAGTCACAGGTAAAAATGGGGTGCTTGGTGCTGTGCATGCGTGAGCACGCTCTCCTGCACACACATGCAGTACGGAGCCACTCTTCTTCAGAAGCAATCGGGCTCCTGAAGCCTCCTGTGTCAGAAGATTGAAACAGGTGTAACAGTGCTGGAAAAACTGGGGACTTTTAGAGGAACAGGAAGACTCTATAGGTCCCGGAGCCTTCCAACCTGCCCCCCCTCCCCCATAGGTAAGTATCCTTTTCTCTATTTAAAAATTCACCTCAGTTTTGCTTTAACATTACACTAAACACACACACAGTTACACCCCTTCTCCCCACACAGTAAGTTACACTCCTCCCCTTCCACACACACAGCAAGTTAAAAAACACACACACTTTCCCCTACAACGCGTACGTATTGTATGGGCACCGGGACGTTGGGTGCTGAGAGAGCCGAATGACCACTCTCCCTACTGCCACTAAACTCCCCGGCGGGGTTGAATACTATTCCCCCTCTGAGTTGTAGCAATTCAGGGTCTGGCGATTGCTGGATCTCCAAATTACTCTGTGCAGGGTGTGCATCATAGCACTAGTGCCATGACGGAGCCCAGCATCGGTGCTGTGCGCCGAAGTTACCTGTTTCGCCTACCCCACCTTTACCCCCCACACACATGTAAGTTACAAACACACACACACAGAATGTTACAAAACACCCCTATCCACATACACACCTCCTTACGCCACTGCTACCTATTCTGGGGACACTTACACCTGCTTGCCAGGCACTCTCTTTTTTGGGAAATCTGCTGCCAATCTGATAGCATTTTGTGGGGAAATCTTCTGCCAATCTGATTTCATTTTGTGGGGAATCTGCTGCCAATCTGATTGAATTTTGTGGGGAAATCTGCTGCAAATCTGATTGTATTTTGTGGGGAAATCTGCTGCAAATCTGATTGTATTTTGTGGGGAAATCTGCTGCCAATCTGATTGCATTTTGTGGGGAAATATACTGACAATATGATTGCATTTTGTGGGGAAATCTGCTGCCAATCTGATTGCATTTTGGGGGGGGGGGGAATCTACTGCCAATCTGATTGCATTTTGGGGGGAATCTGCTGCCAATCTGATTGCATTTTGTGGGGAAACTGCTGCTAGATTTTATTTTAATTTATTTATTTATTTATTTGGGGGGGGGGGGGGGGTCGGCCCTCCACCATGTGGATTGGAAAAATGGCCCTCCATGCCCGCGGAGTTAAACATCACTAGACTACTTTATATTTTTTATTTTGCGGCATTTGACTAGGGCTGACAAGGCTAAAGCTTTCCTGGTGGACCCTTAGTGTCCCAGTCTGACCCTGCCCTTCTCTATAAAAAGTGGCAGCCATGATGAAAAGCTCCATCATTGATAGACTGTGGCACTGAGAGGATCATCTCCAGGCCATTGTTGCTTCAACAAGCACTACTTTTTTTTTTTGTTAAAAACTTAACGTTTTTACTCCTAAGATTGCTCTGATACAGTACTTGTCAGTTGTATTTAGCTAGCTAGCTAGCCTGTTAGTGATTTAATATTACTTCAGTTAATTGTAGTCAGTGTAGTCATAGTGAGAGTGTATTGATTACTGACTGTTAGAGATGGCTCGAACCCCCGATTTCCGCAAAAGTTTGAGCTTGTGCGAACCATGCCAATCGCAATAGACTTCAATGGGCACGTGAACTTTAAAAACTACAAACAATGTTTCTGGCCACAAAAGTGATGGAAAAGATGTTACAAGGGGCCTAACACCTGGAGGGGCATGGCGGAGGGGGATACACGCCAAGAGTCCTGGGGAAAATTACGGATTTGATGCAGAGCAGGGTTTTAAGGGCAGAAATCACATTGCACTTCTAAATTGGAGGAATAAAGTGCTTGAAAACATCTTGCGTGTGTATACATGGATCAGGTAGTGTAATTAGTGTACTGCTTCACACTGACAGACCAAACTAACTGTGTAACGTACCGCAAACAGCTGTTTGTGAAGTGACGGCTGTGCTGGACTGTGTGCACCATGGTGAGAGTGCAGGTGATGGCGGTTTTCAAGCCCATATGGTCGGGCTGAGGTAGCTCAATGACAGAGCAACAGTGACTGTCCAGCTGATCTGATCTGGTTTGTCCACAATGAAGCAATGACCTTATTATCTTGGGTGTGCCCCCAACACACTCATATAGGTCATTGCTTCATTGTGATATGCAAGCCCCTTCACCGTGGCAAGGTAATGATCACGAAGGGGAATTGACACATGTACATGTCTTTTGTTTTGTTGTTGCAGCCAGAAAAAATAGGCAGGCATGTTGTACATGCACCAGAAAAATTATTAATTTTTTTTGATGAAATGTCTATTGACGTGAAACACATAGGTGGGAGGAGCCACCAGCCGGCCATGCGATCCTGCTTCCTCCTCAGCCTGGAACTTTGCCCCTTGAGCGTCTTGTGACCCAGCTGACTACTGAGTGTGCAAGCAGACGCTATTGCGCAAGGCAAAGCGGTTTGTATGCACTGGAAAGAACAAATCCACCGCGCTGCACACTGACAACATACAGCGGACTACAAGTAGAAGAAAGACCATACAGCATCACAGCATGCCTGTGCATTGCATTACGTACACCGGTGAGGACAAATGGGCCCATTAAGAGAAGCTTTCACAGATTACAGAAGCTTGAACTGTCCTCCTGTGGAGCTGTATCAAATCAAATCAAATCAAAGATAGCTTTATTGGCATGACCAAGATTCATTACAGGTATTGCCAAAGCAAGGGGGAAAAGGGGGTCATGGGAGTGGGTGGGGTAGGGGGACAGTGGCTAAGCAGTCTGTGGACATTTTTTTAGGTTTACAGTTCCATTATGCTCCTCTCAGTCTGTGGCATGCTGTGACATAGTGTGCATTGATTGTCACTGTGGATTTCTCTTCTCCCAGTAGGATATATGTTTTTCTCTCGTCTTCTAGTGTGAGAAAGTCTGGGAATAGTTCCAACAATTTCTTAAAGTAAGTGTCCCTGGTTGCAGTATATTTGGGGCAGTGCAATAGGAAGTGGCTTTCATCCTCAAGGGTCTTCTGCTCACAATGTTGGCATAGTCTCTCCTCCCTATGACTCCTATGCATAGTCTCTTTGTAGAGACTGGTATATGGTTAGCTTTTGTGACTGTTTTATTTCACTCCTCCATTTTTCCACATAGTATTCTTTGCTCTTAGCTGTGGTGTGTTTTATCTGGACTTTTGTTATGACCTGTGGGTCAGGGTTGGAGGGAGTATAGAGCTGACCATGACTTTCAGAGCACATGGCTTTTCTTGGTCTTCATTGTGCAGCATGGCTTTGTAGTGGGGTGAGTCGGGGCTGCTGCTCTGTAGGTGGGCCCAGAAGGACAACACTCTCTTCTGTATCTCAAGCAGTAATGGGAATCTCCCCAGTTCAGCTCGGCATGCATTGTTTGAGGTACTCCGATGGACATGGAGAAGGTGTTTGCAGAACTCAAGGTGGAATATTTCTGTTGGGCTGGATTCCCATTTTGATTGGTCTGGGTAGGTGGTGGGGCCACATACTTCACTTCCATACAGTAGTATTGGGGTGATGACACTGTATGTTTGTACACTGTGTTGTTAGTCATCTGACTCTTCCAAACGCAAGTATATACGCTTTGGCATGCTTTTGCATGGCATTACCAGCAATGGAGAGATTTGCTATTTCGATGGAAATTGAACTGTGGCAGCTTGACTAACCTGAGTGGTAAAGTGATAATCGCTATTTTACTACTAATTGCATGTATAGCTGATAAAATATATGCTACATGAACAGTTACAGTGGATTGCAAAAGTATTCGGCCCCCTTGAAGTTTTCCACATTTTGTCATATTACGGCCACAAACATGCATCAATTTTATTGGAATTCCACGTGGAAGACCAATACAAAGTGGTGTACATGTGAGAAGTGGATCGAAAATCATACATCATTTCAAACATTTTTTTACAAAGAAATAACTACAAAGTGGAGTGTGCGTAATTATTCAGCCCCCTGAGTCAATACTTTGTAGAACCACCTTTTGCTGCAATTACAGCTGCCAGTCTTTTAGGGTATGTCTCTACCAGCTTTGCACATCTAGAGACTGAAATCCTTGCCCATTCTTCTTTGCAAAACACCTCCAGCTCAGTCAGATTAGATGGACAGCGTTTGTGAACAGCAGTTTTCAGATCTTGCCACAGATTCTCGATTGGATTTAGATCTGGACTTTGGCTGGGCCATTCTGACACATAGATATGTTTTGTTTTAAACCATTCCATTGTTGCCCTGGCTTTATGTTTAGGGTCATTGTCCTGCTGGAAGGTGAACCTCCGCCCCAGTCTCAAATCTTTTGCAATCTCCAAGAGGTTTTCTTCCAAGTTTGCCCTGTATTTGGCTCCATCCATCTTCCCATCAACTCTGACCAGCTTCCCTGTCCCCGCTGAAGAGAAGCACCCCCAGAGCATGATGCTGCCACCACCATATTTGACAGTGGGGATGGTGTGTACAGAGTGATGTGCAATGTTAGTTTTCCGCCACACATAGCGTTTTGCATTTTGGCCAAAAAGTTCCATTTTGGTCTCATCTGACCAGAGCACCTTCTTCCACATGGTTGCTGTGTCCCCCACATGGCTTGTAGCAAACTGCAAACAGGACTTCTTATGCTTTCTGTTAACAATGCCTTTCTTCTTGCCACTCTTCCATAAAGGTCAACTTTGTACAGTGCATGATTAATAGTTGTCCTATGGACTGAGTCTCCCACCTGAGCTGTAGATCTCTGCAGCTCGTCCAGAGTCACCATGGGCCTCTTGACTGCATTTCTGATCAGCGCTCTCTTTGTTCGGCCTGTGAGTTTAGGTGGACGGCCTTGTCTTGGTAGGTGTACAGTTGTGCCATACTCCTTCCATTTCTGAATGATCACTTGAACAGTGCTCCGTGGGATGTTCAAGGCTTTGGAAATCTTTTTGTAGCCTAAGCCTGCTTTAAATTTCTCAATAACTTGATCCCTGACCTGTCTTGTGTATTCTTTGGACTTCACGGTGTTGTTGCTCCCGATATTCTCTTAGACAACCTCTGAGGCCCTCACAGAGCAGCTGTATTTGTACTGAAATTAGATTACACACAGGTGCACCTTATTTAGTCATTAGCACTCATCAGGCAATGTATATAGGCAACTGACTGCACTCAGATCAAAGGGGGCCAAATAATTATGCACACACCACTTTGCGGTTATTTATTTGTAGAAAATGTTTGGAATCATGTATGATTTTCGTTCCACTTCTCACGTGTACACCACTTTGTGTTGGTCTTTCATGTGGAATTCCAATAAAATTGATTCATGTTTGTGGCAGTAATGTGACAAAATGTGGAAAACTTTAAGGGGGCCGGATACTTTTGCAATCCACTGTAGTATTGTGCGCTGTTGTCTCTGTGAATTTAAAGGAAGCATAGAACAGTCAAGTGTGCATATGGAATCATAGCCTCTTGCAATATGGATGGATATGCACAAATGGCCCCAGTGGCAACCTTGTGTTTTTAATTTATGTGTTATTGATTTTAATGTTGTATGTCTTTTACTCAGCGGTGCCAGTGCACACGTGTCCCAATTTTTGTGAAATAAATTAGCGTTCTGGACATAATTTTTTTGTGGCGCGTTATACCTTTATTTTTTGTTTCAAAATGTTTGTATATTCTATTGTGGTTGCGCCTATTATTTGATGTCCTAAATTACGCAATATTATGCAATGTATGCACTGACATTTCCTGTATACTGCCAAAACAAATTCTTTATACTGCTTCACACTGACAGACCAAACTCACTGTGTAACGTACCGCAAACAGCTGTTTGTGTAGTGATGGCCATGCTGGACTGGTGCACACGATGGTGAGAGTGCAGGCGATGGCGATTTTCAAGCCCATATGGTTGGGCTGAGGTAGCTCAATAACAGAACAACATTAACTGTCCAGCTGATTGAATTTGGTCTGTCCACAATGCAGCAATGACCTTATTATCTTGGGTGTGCCACCAACACACTCATATAGGTCATTGCTTCATTGTGATACGCAAGCCCCTTCACCGTGGCAAGGAAACAATCATGAAGGGGAATTGACACATGTACATGCCTTTTGTTTTGTTGTTGCCGCCAGAAAAATTAGGCAGACATGTTGTACATGCACCAGAAAATGTTTTATTCTTTTTGTTAGCGGCCTTAAAAATTCAGGAATCCACCTGGAGTTCTGGACCTTGTTGGTGGTGGCGGAGAAGGCAGTCAAGCAGCATTCAGGCAGAGATGCTGTGTGGGGACTTACACCACGTTGACGATCTCCAGTTGGTGCGGGGTCCGCCACTGATCCACCTGTTTCTTCAGAGCAGCCAGGAGAGCTGCTCCAGTGTGACTCTCGTCTTTGAGCCAAGACATGTCCAAGACGGTGTGACAACGTCATACCTGGCATGCAGCATAGGCCCTGGGGAGCTGGGGGTGTGTAGTTGGAGAGGAGATCGCAGCACCAGTAGAGTTGCACTGCCACTCACCCGAGGAGGAGGACGACGAGAGCAAAGAGGATGTAGCAGGAGGAGAGGAGGTGGCAGCAGGCCTGCCTGCAAGCCGTGGAGGTGTCACAACTAGGCCCGCTGCACAGCCACATATTCCCTGCTTGCCAGCGGTCACCAAGTTGACCTAATGTGCTGTACAAATAATGTACCTGCCCTGACCATGCTTTGCAGACCAGGCATCCGTGGTCAGATGGACCCTTGACCCAACGCTGTGTGCCAGAGATCTTGTCTTTCAACATCACAGTACAGTTTGGGTATCACCTTTTAGAAAAATAATTGCGGCCTGGTATCTTCCACTGTGGTGTCCCAATTGCCACACATGTTCGGAAGGCCTCAGAGTCCACCAGCTAATGTGGTAACAGCTGGCGAGCTAACAGTTCCGCCAAGCCAGCTGTCAGATGCCGGGCAAGGTGGTGACTGGCAGACATTGACTTCATCTGCTCAAAGATTTCCTTAACAGATACCTGGCTGCTGTGGGCAGAGGAGCAGGAACCACTCAAGGTGAGAGGTGAAGTGGAGGAGGGTGGCTGTGAAGGTGCAAGGGATAAAGTGGCTGAAGATGCTGCACCTGGATGAGGAAGAGGAGGCGGAGGGTGGCTTTGTGTTTGTGTGCTGCTTTTCCTCAGGTGGTCATCCCATTGCTGTTTGTGCCTTTGTAAGGCAGTTGTCACTACGTGGGTCTTGGTCTTTCCTCTACTCAATTTTTGTTGGCAGAAAGTACAGATGTCATTGCTGTCATCTGATGCAGACACACAAATAAATTTCCACACCGCTGAGCCCTGGGATGATGGCACTTTGGTGGTGGCAGCAGCAGCTGACCTTGAAGGGCATGCTGGCTGACTGGCTGTCCATAGGTGGCGATACATGCCACCGGACACTGCCACGAGCTATTTCTGATGACGAGCACCCCCTGCTTCTTTCCGCAACTCATATCTTCCAACTCCTCTCTGACTCCCCCTCTGAACTGTCCCCCTGTTTATCTTGTCTATTGGGAATCCATGTGACATCCATGGCAGTATTATTATCATCATCATAATCATCCTCCACAGCTTTGCTTATATCAGACACCTCCAAAACTGCACCAACAACAGGTACTTCATCATCCTCACACCTTACGTCCATACTGATGCCTAACTCAGACATATGAAGCGGTTTAACAGGCTTAGTGCCTTCATCTTATAACAATAAAGGTTGTGCATCAGTAAATGCATTACAGGAATGTGTGAACAACTCCTCCAACATCTCAAGTGGAGTGGCTGTGGTGCTAGTAGTAGCGGTGGTGGCTGCCGCCTGAGTTTGAAGTGGGGTGCCAGAATCAGAGCAGGAGGAGGAAGATATGTCACGGTTCCGTGCTCAAGCTGAGGAAGATGAGGTGCTCTGTGTTAAATAGTCAACTATGTACTGACAATCTTGGGGGTTGATGGCATGTGCCTTCAGAACACTGCACTTTGGTCGAGGGCCACACAAAATCACGCCAGCACAACCTCGAACAGACCTGCTGGGTGGCCTGCCTCTGGCTCTGCCTCTGCCTGTTTTGTCCATATTGAGGAACATGAAGTAAAAGGTATGCACTGACTGGACTAATACATTGTGCAGTCACAGAGATGCAGTGAAAGGTATGCACTGCCTGCTGGTATAATACAATGTGCAGTCACACAGGTGCAGTGAAAGGTTTGCACTGACTGCTGGTATAATACAATGTGCAGTCACACAGATGCAGTGAAAAGGTATGCACTGACTGCTGGTATAATACAATGTGCTGTCACAGAGATGAAGTGAAAGGTATGCAGTGACTGGTGGTATAATACAATGTGTAGTCACACAGATGCAGTGAAAGGTATGCACTGACTGCTGGTATAATACAATGTGCAGTCACAGAGATGCTGTGAAAGGCATGCGCTGACTGTTGGTATAATACAATGTGCAGTCACACAGATGCAGTGAAAGGTATGCACTGAATGCTGGTATAATACAATGTGCAGTCACACAGATGCAGTGAAAGGTATGCACTGACTGCTGGTACAATACAGTGTGCAGTGAAAGGTATGCACTGACTGGTATATAAAATAGTGTGCAGTCACACAGATGCAGTGAAAGGTATGCAGTGACTGGTGGTATAATACAATGCGCAGTCACACAGATGCAGTGAAAAGGTAGGCACTAACTGCTATACAAAACAGTGTGCAGTCACACAGATGCAGTGCAATATATGCAGTGACTGGTGGTATAATACAATGTGCAGTCACACAGATGCAGTGAAAAGTTATGCACTGACTGGTATATAAAACATTACACAATTGTACAGAGGTGCCAAAAGAATAAAATCAAGAAGGTAAAACATTTTGGTGGTAAAAATAATAGGTAAAAGGTAAATATTAGTGGTGGTCTTACCTCCCCACGGTAAACACACAAAAAAAGTGCTGTTGCTTAAATCAATAAATACATTTATTTACATACTCCGGGTGGATGCAACGTGTTTCGTGGGCATTTCCCACTTCATCAGGCAATAAAAGAAGAAGAACATACAACTGATGCGTTCTCATATCAAGCTTAGCGCCAGAGTACTCCTGCACTCCTTCTTTTATTGCCAGATGAAGAGGGAAATGCCCACGAAATGTCTTGCATCCACCCGGAGTATGTAAAAAAAATGTATTTATTGATTTAAGCAACAGCACATTTTTTTGTGTTTACTGTGGGGAGGTAAGTCCACCACTGACCCCCCAGTGTTCTCTTTTAAAATATTTTACCTTCTTGATTTTATACTTTTGGCGCCTCTGTACAACTGTGAAATACTTGTGTCTACCCCTGGTGGACGGGGACTTGGTTCCTTTTTTATGATCTACAGAGAGCGACTTCTTAATCCTGAGTGGGGACAGGTCTAATACTCCCCACCTGCCTACTAAGTGGTTACCTGGATGGTAGCCCAGATTTGTGAATATAACCTTATGCTTACCTTATACACCCAACTCTTTCAGTACATACTACACTATATTGGGCGCTCTGTGTCCCTTTCTTTTCTTTGGTATATAAAACATTGTGCAGTCACACAGATGCAGTGAAAGGTATGCACTGAATGTGCTGGGCCTGGCACAGTATACCAATTAGCAAGGGCCAGCTGCAACAGACAGGGCTATATATGCAGTGTCAGTGGCACACACACAAAAAATTCACTGGCAGCAGGAAGAAGACAGAGTGAGAACATGGCAGACACTGCTGCCTTTCACGAAGGGGGCGGGGGTCCAGGAGGGAGTGCAGCCTGATTGGCTGCGAATCTGCGATGTGTCCACTGACAGTGATGTAGAGGGTCAAAGTTTAGCCCAACGATGTGGTATAGGGGGCGGGTCAAACTCGCTATGTGTTCACGGTTCGCCAACGAACCGTTCAGGCCATCTCTAGTTCGGAATGACTGACACTGACTGTATGCTACTGTTAGTCTAACACTAAACTAATACAGTAACTGCACAGTAACTGATAAATAATCAAGGACTAATCCCTAACCTACCTACAGGCTACTACTAGGCTACTTAGCAGGTCTAGCCTGCACACACCTCAGCTAAGCTAGCCTAGCACTGTACAAAGAAGTACACTCAGCTACACTGAATGACTGACTAACACAATCAAATCACTAGCTATCTAAAAAGCATTGCAATGTATGTTTTCAGAATGTGTTTGGATGCAAAAACACTGGGTAAACAGTGAGAAAAGCACTTGCTCAGACATGCAGCAGCACTGGAGATTAGAGATGGTCCGAACGGTTCGCATTCAAACGTGAACACGCGAACTTTGGTGGTGAACCGCAAACTAAAATGCGAGTTCGACCCGCCCCCTATACTACATCATTAGGCTCAATTTTGACCCTCTACATCACAGTCAGCAGACACATGGTTGCCAATCAGGATACATTCCCTCCTGGAGCCCCCCCCCCCCTTATAAAAGGCAGGCCGCGTCTGCCATTTCCCTCACTCCTGTGCCTGCAGTAATTAGAAAAGGGAAAGCTGCTGGAGGGACATCGGGAAAGCTTAGTTAGCTCTTGATAGGCTTGTTAGCTTGCTCCTGCTGATACTTATTGCTAAAAAGCATCCCTCAGCAGCTCTTTTGAGAGCTAATGTTGTTGTTGTGATCTATTGTTTTTTGTGTGTGTGTGTCCCACTCAGAGCCGGATTAAGGCTAAATGGGGCCCTAAGCAAAGTAACTGATTTGGCCCCCCCCATCATGTCGTAATAGAATCAGAAGATGCAGCTGCACAGCAACATGCCGCACACACCGGGGCAGCCGAGCTCCTGGTTGCTATGGGCAACAACCTGCTTTCCTCTGTGGGTGCACAATGCAGCGAATAGCAGCGGCAAAATGCAGAGTGAGAGATGAATGGCTGGGACATTTGCACTCAGGGGCTGGCTGGGAAAAAAGGGCGCATGCCGCTAGTGGACAAAAAGGGCGCCGCCATTCACTCCCATAATAAATAGCGTTTAATGGGCGCCGAGTAGGAAAAAAGGGCGCCGGAGCTAAATAAAGTTTATAAACGGCGCCAGGAGCTAAATAAAGTTTACAAACGGCGCCCGGCGATGTTTAATGATTTATAACTGAACTTGTGGTGATTTACGTTTATAAAATGCACCCGTGCTGAATAACGTTTATGAAAATACTAAACATATTTATCTTATTTAAATAATTAAAACATTATTTAAAGTTTTATCCCTTACTGTTTGTAAAACATTATTATTCACAAAATAAAGCGATCAGTACGTAACGTAAATTGCAAAATATTTTTTCAATCCACAATTAGTAAAACATTATTATCCACATAATAAAGGGGGGTCTTAGGTTTAGGCACCAACAGGGGGGTCTTAGGTTTAGGCACCAATAGGGGGGTCTAGGGGTTAGGGGTAGGTACAGGGAGGGGTACTTAGGCAACAACAGGGGGGGTCTTAGGTTTAGGCACCAACAGGGGGGTCTTAGGTTTAGGCACCAACAGGGGGGTCTTAGGTTTAGGCATTAACAGGGGGGTCTTAAGTTTAGGCACCAACAGGGGGGTCTTAGGTTTAGGCACCAAGAGGGGGGTCTAGGGGTTAGGGGTAGGTACAGGGAGGGTTACTTAGGCACCAACAGGGGGGGTCTTAGGTTTAGGCACCAACAGGGGGGTCTTAGGTTTAGGCACCAACAGGGGGGTCTTAGGTTTAGGCACCAACAGGGGGGTCTTAGGTTTAGGCACCAACAGGGGGGTCTTAGGTTTAGGCACCAACAGGGGGGTCTTAGGTTTAGGCACCAACAGGGGGGTCTTAGGTTTAGGCACCGATAGGGGGGTCTTAGGTTTAGGCACCAACAGGGGAGTCTAGGGGTTAGGGATAGGTACAGGTAGGGTTCTGTGTAAGAGTAGGCTTAGGTATAGTTTTAGTAAAATTTTAGTAATAATTACTAATGTATTACAACACTTATTACGAACGTAGTTATTTATATCGTCTTTAAAAACAATATTTTCAGATTTTATTATAAGAACAAACCATAAATGACGGTTATTCACAATAATATACAATTATAACAATTAAACATATATTATTGTTTTTTTTATAAACGTAATTATAAGTTTAACTTTTGAAACAGGGAAGATTAACGTTTTCACAATTTCCGATTTCATAAACATTATTTAATGATTTATAATTTTGTTAAACATTATTTGTAAACGAAATATAGCACACTATATTTATAAACCCTATTAATGATTAATTATTATTTAGAGTTTACACCCCGCGCCCTTTTTGTCCAGGCGCCCTTTTTGTACGTACGCGGCTGGGGCACCTTCGTGAAGAGGGCGCCAGATATCACAGCAGCAGCACTTTCCCCCTGCATCTCCAGCCTGGCAATAGCAGAAAGCTCTGGACACCGCCAAACCGGAAGCTGGTCCCCAGGCAGAATTACATAACCACCCCCACCACCGAACAACCGATTTCCTCCCAAACTAGACAGCCAGCATGCAGCCTGAATCCCAGTGAATATGATAGTCCAGCAGAGAAGGCAGCCACACCGGGGGAGAATGACAGCACCAGATGACTCACATTCACCTATTGTGATCCAAGCAATAGAGGTCCCGTCATCCGGAGCCCATCTGTCTCCTCTAGAGTGCTGCCGCTCTGTTACTACTACTATTACTACTTCCTACTTCCTGTTTGATCTGAGAATCAGGAAGTTCAGAGCGAGCAGCTGCACTGTAGAAGAGACAGATGGGTTTCAGATGACGGGATCTCTATCGCTTGGATCATGGATAGGTGAGTGAGTGTTTGCCATCTGCTGCTATCATTCTTGCTGCAGCTGTGGTTCTCTGTGGGAAGGGAGGGAGGAATGGGCAGCGGCAGAGCGCACAGTAGCAGGAGGGGGACCTAGGAGGAGAGCCTCGCTCTGAAGACAATCAGCAGCGCACGGCATCATTTGACAAGACAAAACAAGACAACATTTATATTGCGCTTTTCTCCTGGCGGACTCAAAGCGCCAGAGCTGCAGCCACTAGGATGCGCCCTATAGGCAGTAGCAGTGTTAGAGAGACTTGCCTAAGGTCTCCTACTGAATAGGTGCTGGCTTACTGAACAGGCAGAGCCGAGATTCGAACCCTGGTCTCCTGTGTCAGAGGCAGAGCCCTTAAAGGGACTCCGAGCAGTGCCTGTGTGTATGCCTTTAAGCATACCCACAACTAATTAATTACATCCTCACACCTACCAGCATGATGTTTGTAATTATATCCCCCTGGGTTCCTTATATTTAATTGCATTGTGCTGAATCGAGCTGCCGACTTTGAAGAAAAGTCATCCTGTGGCCGCGATTGCTATTTGCTATTTTCGATCGTGAAAATAGCAAAAACTAAAAGGCCTAGGGTGGCCATTTATATATCATTGGAAAGAGGAGAAAGAGAGCTTTAAAATGATATGCATCTTTCCATAGTTACTGCACTGCTCAGAGTCCCTTTAACCACTTGCCGACCGCACGCTTATACCGTGCGTCGGCAAAGTGGCAGCTGCAGGACCAGCGACGCAGTATTGCGTCGCCAGCTGCAGCCTAATTAATCAGGAAGCAGCCGCTCGTACGAGCGGCTGCTTCCTGTCAATTCACGGCGGGGGGCTCCGTGAATAGCCTGCGGGCCGCCGATGGCGGCTCGCAGGCTAAATGTAAACACAAGCGGAAATAATCCGCTTTGTTTACATTTGTACGGCGCTACTGCGCAGCAGCGCCGTAAGGCAGATCGGCGATCCCCGGCCAATCAGCGGCCGGGGATCGCCGCCATGTGACAGGGGACGTCCTGTCACTGGCTGCACAGGAAGGATAGCGTCCTGTGCAGCCCAGATCTCCCGGGGGTGGCAGGTAGGAGAGGGAGGGGGAGGATTTCGCCGCAGAGGGGGGCTTTGAGGTGCCCCCCCCCGCAAAATGCCAGCCAGGAGGAGCGATCAGACCCCCCCTGCACATCATCCCCCTAGTGGGGAAAAAAGGGGGGCGATCTGATCGCTCTGAGTGCCCTTTGATCTGTGCTGGGGGCTGCAGAGCCCACCCAGCACAGATCACCTAAAACAGCGCTGGTCCTTAAGGGGGGGTAAAGGGTGGGTCCTCAAGTGGTTAACCATTATACCATCCAGCCACCGCTAACAGCATGGCAAAGGCTAGTTTATGTGCTGATGGGGCCCCTTTGACTCTGAATGGGTCCCCAAGCGACTGCTTTTGTTGCCTGGTTGGTAATCCGGCCCTGGTCCCACTGACATTTACATATACAGGCCTGTCAGTCAGTTGCAGCTGGCCCTTGGTAATTCCTACTGTGCCACTGCCAGGCCCAGCACATGCAGTGCCTACCTTTTCAGTGCACGTGTGTGACAGCTGCACATTTGTAATACCAGTCACTGCATACCTGTTCATGTTTACTGCACCTACGTGACAGAAGCACGCAGTGTTATATTCCAGTCACTGCACCTGTTCACGGTACCTGTGTTTTTGACAGCTGCGCATTTGTAATACTCATCACTTCATACCTGTTCATGTTTACTGCACCTGGTTCTCTGTGGGAAGGGAGGGAGGAATGGGCAGCGGCAGAGCGCACAGTAGCAGGAGGGGGACCTAGGAGGAGAGCCTCGCTCTGAAGACAATCAGCAGCGCACGGCATCATTTGACAAGACAAAACAAGACAACATTTATATTGCGCTTTTCTCCTGGCGGACTCAAAGCGCCAGAGCTGCAGCCACTAGGATGCGCCCTATAGGCAGTAGCAGTGTTAGAGAGACTTGCCTAAGGTCTCCTACTGAATAGGTGCTGGCTTACTGAACAGGCAGAGCCGAGATTCGAACCCTGGTCTCCTGTGTCAGAGGCAGAGCCCTTAAAGGGACTCCGAGCAGTGCCTGTGTGTATGCCTTTAAGCATACCCACAACTAATTAATTACATCCTCACACCTACCAGCATGATGTTTGTAATTATATCCCCCTGGGTTCCTTATATTTAATTGCATTGTGCTGAATCGAGCTGCCGACTTTGAAGAAAAGTCATCCTGTGGCCGCGATTGCTATTTGCTATTTTCGATCGCGAAAATAGCAAAAACTAAAAGGCCTAGGGTGGCCATTTATATATCATTGGAAAGAGGAGAAAGAGAGCTTTAAAATGATATGCATCTTTCCATAGTTACTGCATTGCTCAGAGTCCCTTTAACCATTATACCATCCAGCCACCGCTGACAGCATGGCAAAGGCTAGTTTATGTGCTGATGGGGCCCCTTTGACTCTGAATGGGGCCCCAAGCGACTGCTTTTGTTGCCTGGTTGGTAATCCGGCCCTGGTCCCACTGACATTTACATATACAGGCCTGTCAGTCAGTTGCAGCTGGCCCTTGGTAATTCCTACTGTGCCACTGCCAGGCCCAGCACATGCAGTGCCTACCTTTTCAGTGCACGTGTGTGACAGCTGCACATTTGTAATACCAGTCACTGCATACCTGTTCATGTTTACTGCACCTACGTGACAGAAGCACGCAGTGTTATATTCCAGTCACTGCACCTGTTCACGGTACCTGTGTTTTTGACAGCTGCGCATTTGTAATACTCATCACTTCATACCTGTTCATGTTTACTGCACCTGCGTGACAGAAGCACACAGTGTTATATACCAGTCACTGCACGTGTTCAGGGTACCTGTGTGTGTGACAGCTGCACATTGTATTGGTACCAGTCACTGCATATCTGTTTAGTGCACCTACGTGACTGCATGCAGTGTTATATTATATACCAGTCACTGCGCCTGTTCACGGTACCTGTGTGTGTGACAGACAGCTGCATATTTGTAATACCAATCACTGCTTACCTGTTCATGTTTACTGCACCTGCTGACAGAAGCATGCAGTGTTATTTACCAGTCACTGCACCTTTTCACGGTACCTGTGATTGTGACAGCTACACATTTGTAATACCAGTCACTGCATACCTGTTCATGTTTACTGCACCAGCGTGACAGTAGCACGCAGTGTTATATATCAGTCACTGCACCTGCTCATGATACCTGTGTGTGTGACAGCTGCACATTTGTAATACCAATCACTGCATACCTGTTCATGTTTACTGCATCTGCGTGACAGAAGCACGCAGTGCTATACACCAGTCACTGCACCTGTTCACGGTACCTGTGTTTGTGACAGCTGCACATTGTTTTTATACCAGTCACTGCATACCTGTTCAGTGCACCTGCGTGACCGCACACAGTGTTATATTATATACCAGTCACTGCATACCTGTTCACAGTACCTGTGTGTTTGACAGCTGCACATTTGTAATACTAGTCACTGCATACCTGTTCAGGGTACCTGTGTGTGTGTGACAGCTGCACGTTTATAATACCAGTCCGTGCATACCTGTTCACTGCACCTGTGTAACCGCATGCTGTTTTATATACTAGTCCATGCATACATGTTAACTGCACCTGTGTGACAGCTGCACATTGTATTGTAATACCAGTCATTGCATACCTTTCACTGCACCTGTGTGACTGCACATTGTATTTGTCAAGTCAGTGCAAACCTTTCACTTCAACCCCCCAATATGGACAAAAAAAGGTAGAGGCAGAAGCAGGGGCAGACCCAGAGGCAGGCCACCCCGCAGGTCTGTTTGAGGTAGTACTGACATGATTTTGTTCGGCCCTTTGGTACAGTGCTCAGAAGAAGGCATGTCCGATTAACTCCCAAGATTGTCAGGACGTGGTTGACTATTTAACACAGAACACCTCATCTTCTGCAGCCACCAGCGCTACTCCAAGCACCACGTCCGCTACATTTGACACTTTGCAGGAGTTATTTGGTGGGGAATTAACTGATTCACAGCCATTATTGTTACAACAAGATGAAGGCGCTAAGCAAATTACACAACCTCATATGTCTGAGTTAGGCGACACTATGGACGTAAGGTGTGAGGAGGAGGAGGATGAAATACCTGCTGTTGGTGCAGTTTTGGAGGTGTCTGATACAAGCAAAGCTGGGAAGGATGATTATGATGATGATGATTATGATGACACGGATGTCACGTGGGTTCCCAATAGAGGAGAGGAACAGGGGGACAGTTCAGAGGGGGAGTCAGAGAGGAGTTGGAGGAGAAGAGTTGCTGAAAGAAGCAGGGGGAGCTCTTTGTCAGAAACAGCTGGTGGCAATGTCTGGCACCATGTATCGCCACCTATGGACAGCCAGAAAACATGCCCTTCAACGTCAGCTGCTGACTCCACCATAGTGCCATCACCCCAGGGCTTAGTGGTGTGGAAATTTTTGTGTGTGTCTGCCTCAGATGAGAGCAATGCCATCTGTTCTCTCTGCCACCAAAAATTGAGCCGTGGAAAGGCCAACAGCCGCATAGGGACAACTGCCTTATGTTACGATTACGAAGGCACATGGAGAAAAGGCACAAACTGCAATGGGAAGTCTACCTGAGGAAAAGCAGCACACAAAAGCAAATTCACTCTCCTTCTCCTCTTCCTCCTTCAGGTGCATCATCTTCAGCCGCTTTCTCTAGAGATGAGCGTATTGACGTAATTACGATTTCGCGAAATTTCACGTAATTAGTGTAATTACAATTATGGACGTAAGTACATAATCGTAATGAAGGATTTCGCAAAATTTCGCGTAAGCGTAATTTTCGCGTAATTTTCGCATTACAGTGGGTATTACGAAATTAATGCGTATGGTCATGCTCCCAAGCGGAAAAGTTGACGCATGGATCAATGTTAGGTAGCCGCCGACTTTAAGGGTTAATAGCAAAGCCCCCTTAAATGCTAAGAGCCTCAAATTTGGAGAATATATTAAGGAGATCAGAAGGAAAAAGAGGAACAATTTTTTCAAAAAGACCTTATAGTTTTTCAGAAAATTGATGTTAAAATTTCGAAGGAAAAATGTATACATTTAAAAACCCGCCGACTTTAACGGTTAATAGCAAAGCCTGCTTGAAGTTTAGGAACACCAAATTCCCAGGGTATATTAAGGGGATCAGTGGGAATAAGAGGAAAATTTTTTTGTTCAAAAAGACCTTATAGTTTTTGAGAAAATCGATTTTTAAGTTTCAAGGGGGAAAATGTCTTTCAAATGCGGAAAATGTCAGTTTTTTTTGCACAGGTAACAATAGTGTATTATTTTGATAGACTCCCCCAAGTGGGAAGAGTTTTACTTACTTCGTTCTGAGTGTGGGAAATATAAAAAAAACGACGTGGGGTCCCCCTCCCAGACCTCTTTAACCCCTTGTCCCCCATGCAGGCTGGGATAGCCAGAATGCGGGGCACCGGCCGCGTGGGGCTCCGCACCCTGACTATACCAGCCCGCATGGTCCATGGATTGGGGGGTCTCGGAAGGGGAGGGGCAGCCAAGCTTTCCCCTCCCCCTCCGAGCCCTTGTCCAATCCAAGGACAAGGGGCTCTTCTCCACCTCCGATGGGCGGTGGAGGTGGAGGCCGCGATTTCCTGGGGGGGGGGGGTTCATGGTGGCATCTGGGAGTCCCCTTTAAAAAGGGGTCCCCCAGATGCCCACCCCCCCTCCCAGGAGAAATGAGTATAGAGGTACTTGTACCCCATACCCATTTCCTTTAAGAGTTAAAAGTAAATAAACACACAACTACATAGAAAAAGTATTTTAATTGAACAAAAAACATAACCACGAAAAAAGTCCTTTAATATTCTTAATTAACCATTAATACTTACCTGTCCCTTTAAATAAATGATCCCTCGCAATAGCCTCGGAAATGTTCTATCAGTTACAATGTAACAAAGTTATTACAATGTAACAACTTTGTTACATTGTAACTACTCCGCACCCGACGTCACTCGCCGCTCAGCCGCCGCATACACTTACGCGTCCTTGCAGGACGCTAAGTCCCTGCCGGCTCCCGCTGTCACCCCACCCACATCTGTCACCCACATGTCACCCACATGTGGGTGACATGTGGGTGACATGTGGGAGAGGCTGGGAAGGCAGCGGGAGCTGGCGGGACTTAGCGTCCTGCACGGACCCGACAGAGCTCTGAGCTATATAGCTCAGAGCTCTCTAAGCATCTTTGTATTTGGGCTCCAAGGAGCTCCTTAGCAGACCAATGGGGTTCCTTCTGATTTAAGGGAACCCCAATGGTCTGCTAAGGACCAATGGGGCTCCTTGGAGCCCAAATACAAAGATGCTTAGAGAGCTCTGAGGTATATAGCTCAGAGCTCTGTTGGGTCCGTGCAGGACGCGTATGCGGCGGCTGAGCGGCGAGTGACGTCAGGTGCGGCGTAGTTACAATGTAACAAAGTTGTTACATTGTAATAACTTTGTTACATTGTAACTGATAGAACATTTCCGAGGCTATTGCGAGGGATCATTTATTTAAAGGGACAGGTAAGTATTAATGGTTAATTAAGAATATTAAAGGACTTTTTTCGTGGTTATGTTTTTTGTTCAATTAAAATACTTTTTCTATGTGTTTGTGTGTTTATTTACTTTTAACTCTTAAAGGAAATGGGTAAGGGGTACAAGTACCTCTATACTCATTTCTCCTGGGAGGGGGGCGCCCATCGGAGGTGGAGAAGAGCCCCTTGTCCTTGGATTGGAAAAGGGCTCGGAGGGGGAGGGGAAAGCTTGGCTGCCCCTCCCCTTCCGAGACCCCCAATCCATGGACCATGCGGGCTGGTATAGTCAGGGTGCGGAGCCCCACGCGGCCGGTGCTCCGCATTCTGGCTATCCCAGCCTGCATGGGGGACAAGGGGTTAAAGAGGTCTGGGAGGGGGGACCCCACGTCATTTTTTTTTTATATTTCCCACACTCAGAACGAAGTAAGTAAAACTCTTCCCACTTGGGGGAATCTATGAAAATAATACACTATTGTTACCTGTGCAAAAAAAACTGACATTTACCGCATTTGAAAGACATTTTCCCCCTTGAAACTTAAAAATTGATTTTCTCAAAAACTATAAGGTCTTAATATACCCTGGGAATTTGGTGTTCCTAAACTTTAAGCAGGCTTTGCTATTAACCGTTAAAGTCGGCAGGTTTTTAAATGTATACATTTTTCCTTTGAAACTTTAACATCAATTTTCTGAAAAACTATAAGGTCTTTTTGAAAAAAAAAAAATTCCTCTTATTCCTTCTGATCTCCTTAATATATTCTCCAAATTTGAGGCTCTTAGCATTTAAGGGGGCTTTGCTATTAACCCTTAAAGTCGGCGGCTTTTTTATACCGGAGCGTTACGGTTTAATGCGAAATTACGGTATGAACGAAACGCGAAATTACGCGTTGAAAATTACGCTTACGGTATTTTCAATTACGATTTTAATGGCAATTACGCTACCGTAATTTCGCATCGTAATCGCAAATTTCGCATGCGTAATTATAGTAATGCGAAATTACGAAAATTTCAGTTCAAATCTAGCTTTCTCCCTTGAACCTTCACAATCACAGCCACCCTCCTCCACTCCGCCTCTCACCTTGAGCGATTCCTGCTTCTCTGCCCACAGCAGCCAGGTGTCCGTTAAGGAAATCTTCGAGCGGAAGAAGCCAATATCTGCCAGTCACCCCCTTGTCCAGTGTCTGATAGCTGGCTTGTCGGAACTGTTAGCTCTCCAGCTGTTGCCATACCAGCTGGTGGACTCTGAGGCCTTCCGAAAATTTGCGGCAATTGGGACACCGCAGTGGAAGATACCAGGCCGCAATTATTTTTCAAAAAAGGTGATACCCAAACTGTACTGTGACGTTTAAAGGCAAGTGGTGTTATCTCTGGCACACAGTGTTGGGTCAAGGGTCCATCTGACCATGGATGCCTAGTTTGCCAAGCACGGTCAGGGCAGGTACATTACTTACACAGCCCATTGGGTCAACCTGGTGACCGCTGGCAAGCAGGGAGTACATGGCTGTGCAGCAAACCTAGTTGTGACACCTCCACGGCTTGCATGTAGGCTTCCCGCCACCTCCTCTCCTTCTCCTCCTACTCCTCCTGCTACATCCTCTTCGCTGTCGTCCTTCTCCTTCTCCTCGGCTGAGTGGCTGTACAACTCTACTTGTGCAACGATCTCCTCTCCAGCTACACAGCCCCAGCTCCCCAGGGCCTATTGCTGCATGCCAGGTATGACGGTGTCACGCCATCTTAAGCATGTCTTGCCTTAAAGCGGAGAGTCACACTGGAGCAGCTCTCCTGGCTGCTCTTAACAAACAGGTGGATCAGTGGCTGACCCCGCACCAACTGGAGATCGGCAATGTGGTGTGTGACAACGGCAGCAATCTCATTTCGGCTTTGAATTTGGGAAAGTTGACACATGTACCCTGCAAGGCACATGTGCTGAATCTAATAATTCACAGATTTGTGTGTAAGTACCCAGGCTTACAGGACGTCCTGAAGCAGTCTAGGAAGGTGTGTGGGCATTTCAGGCGGTCTTACACGGCCATGACACGCTTGGCCGATATTCAGAGGAGAAACAAGCAGTGAGGCACTTGATTTGCGATAGCCCAACTTGCTGGAATTCAATGCTCCTGATGTTTAACCGCCTGCTACAACAGGAGAAAGCCGTCAACCAGTATCTCTACAACTACAGTGAAAGGACATGCTCTGGGGAGATGGGGATGTTCTGGCTGAAGTACTGGACACTCATGCAAAATTCCTACAGGCTCATGCAGCTATTTGAGGAGGTGACACACATTATGAGTTGCAGTGAATGCGCCATCAGCGACTTGATCCCATATGTTTTTTTTTCCTGGAGCGTGCTGTGCGTAGAGTGGTGGATCAAGCTGTGGAGGAGCATGAACAGGAACAGTTACAGGTACAGGAGGAAGAGTTGTGAGATCATTTCTCAGCAGAACCAGATGTTTCCTCAACACCTGCGGCAGCACAGAGGTGGGAGAAGGAGGAGGAAGAGTCGTGTGGGGAAGAGGAGTCAGATGATGAGGAAGGTGTTTTTTTTTTTTTTAGGAGGAGGTAGAAGATCAACTGCAGCAGGCATCGCAGGGGGCTTGTGCTGCTTAACTTTCCCATGATATTCTTTGTGGCTGGGGGGAGGAGGAGAACTTACCTGACTATCACTGAGGAAAAGCAAGAGGAGATGGATAGTACATCTGCATCTAAATTTGTGCAGATGGCATCTTTCATGCTGTCCAGCCTGCGGAGGGACCCCTGTATAAAAAAACTCATGGGGAATGAGCTGTACTGGGTGGCAATGCTACTAGACCCTCGGTATAAGCACAAAGTGGCAGATATGTTACCAAATCACCTGAAGGCAGAAAGGATGCAGTTCTTGTAGAACAAGCTGGCAACCATGCGTTACAGTGCGTTTAAGGGTGATGTCACAGCACAACGGAATAAAGGTACCACTGCCAGTAATCCTTCTCCCATGTCCACGCAGTCAAGGACAGGACGCTCCAGCGATATAATGGTGATGTCAGACATGCAGACATTTTTTAGTCCAACGCCTCGCCTTAGCCCTTCCAGATCCACCCTCCACCAATGCCTCGACCGGCAGGTAGCCGACTACCTGGCCTTAAGTGTGGATGTAGACACAATGAGCAGCGATGAACCCCTGGACTACTGGGTGCACAGGCTTGACCTGTGGCCAGAGCTGTCACAATTTGCCATCCAACTTCTGTCTTGCCCTGCCTCAAGTGTCCTGTCAGAAAGGACCTTCAGCGCAGCTGGAGGCATTGTCACTGAGAAGAGAAGTCACCTATGTCACAAAAGTGTTCAGTACCTCACCTTTATCAAAATGAATGAGGCATGGATCCCGGAGGGTTACTGCCCACCCAAAGACTAAGTCAGTCCCCACACACAGCATCTCTGCCTGCACACCATGTGACTGACTGCCCCAAGACTAAGTCGGTCCTCACACAGCATCTCTGCCTGCAGGCTGCTTGACTGCCTTCTCTGCCACCACCAACAGGGTCCAGGACTCCAGGTGGATTCCTGAATTTTTAAGGCTAGCAGCAGCCGCTATAATAATTTTACTGGTGCGTGTACATGCCTGCCTAATTTTTCTGGCTGCAGTGCGGCTGCAACAACAAAACAAAAGGCATGTACATGTGTCAATTCCCCTTCATGATCATTACCTTGCCTTGGTGAAGGGGCTTGCGTATCACAATGAAGCAATGAGTGTCTCGGGGCGGGGCACACCAAAGATAATAAGGTCGTTGCTTCATTGTGGACAGACCAAATTTGATCAGCTGGACAGTCACTGTTGTTCTGTCATTGAGCTACCACAGCCTGGCGACCATATGGGCTTGAAAACCGCTATCAACTGCACTCTGGCCATCGTGCGCACCAGTCCAGCACGGTCATTACTACACAAACAGCTGTTTGCAGTGCGTTACACAGTGAGTTTGGTCTGTCAGTGTGAAGCAGTACTCTAATTACACTACCTGATCCATGTATACACATGCAAGATGTTTTAAAGCACTTTGGGCCTCCAATTTAGCATGCAATGTGATTTCTGCCCTTAAAACGCTGCTGTGCTTCAAATCCAGATTTTTACCCGGGACTTTTGGCGTGTATCCCATGCCCCCTCCAGGTGTTAGACCCCTTGAAACATCTTTTCCATCACTTTTGTGGCCGGCATAAATGATTCTAGTTTTCAAAGTTCGCCTTCCCATTGAAGTCTATTGCAGTTCACGAAAGTTCGCGCGAACCGAACTTTTGCGGAAGTTCGCGTTCGGGGTTTGTAAACCTAAAATCGGAGGTTCGAGCATTCTCTACTGGAGATGCTCTCAGTACCACAAGTCACAAGCAAGGATGAGATCCTCAACATGGCCGCCACCTTATATAGAGGATGTGAGGGCCTGGCTCCCCTCCTGTGATTGGTGCTAGGGCCTCAACTGGGGGTCATCTGATTGGCCCAATTATGTAATACGATGTGGTTTCCCTAACTACTGCGCTCACGAGCACGTGATCACGAGTAACTCGTGAGCATGAGTCGAGTAATGAGTCAATCATGACTGCATTCATGATCGGGCTCAAGTGCCGATCACGATTGCCGATTATGAGCTTGTGATTGGCAAAAAGGACTCGTGATCACGTGATTGATGAGCAACCCTGCACAGTTGCTTCATGCCCACCCTCTCCCCCTCAATCTGTCTCAATCCCAGGTCTGAGCATATGAGTCTATCTCTCAGGAGGGGCCATTCTGAAGAAAAATAGTAGAGGTTCTCGAAATTTTCTCCAGGGAGTCCAGTCTTTAATATGCCCCATTTTCATCAAATAATCAATTGGACCATTTTTGAAGCTGTGTTATATTTTGAAATAAAAGGCATCCTCCCCGCTTTAGAGTATACCTGTCATCTACTTCTAACACTTCCTTCAGATCTGACCCCATTTGGATAGCCTCTGTGTCTGAATCTACTCTTTATTGACCCTATTATCTCTAACCTGTGGATCTGACGCTATTCTCTGAACTTGTAAAATAAGTGATTTCAATATTGATCTCTTAAACAGACACTGAAGCGAAAAAAAGAAAAAAATATATGATATATTTAATTGGTTGTGTAGTACGGATAATTACTAGAACATTAGTAGCAAAGAAAATATTCTCATATTTTTATTTTCAGTTATATAGTTTTTTTGTTTGTTTGCCCTTTTTTTTTTTCTTTTTCTTTAAATAACATTGCATCATTCTCTAATATTTGCACGCTACTCAGCATTCTAAATTATTTTACAGAGCAGGCTAGTGAACTTTTGAACTCTTCTCTGCAGAGAAAAAGAAAATACATTGACAGACAGTTGAGGTAACAAGCTTCAGAAGACAGAGCTCTCTGCGACTTTGAAAGTATGGAGCTCAATGGCTCTTTGGCATAGATAACAACTGGGGATTCCGAACTCTTTCTGTATTGGAAACAATATTAGACTTATGTCTCTGTTCCTAATGTTTATTTCTTAGCTGTACTACACATACAAATCATTTTTTTTTTCACTTCATTGTCTCTTTAAGTGCAGGAGCGTGACAGGATTCAAATCTAAGTAAAGAATTGTGGTCTGTGAGTTTCCTGAATAAACCTGTTTCTATACTAATATTCCTCACCAGGACCCTTACATCCAAAAAGTCTACCGTGTCAGTACTACTATGCTCTGTTAACCTAATAAATAAATACCTTGCACACAACAAATCTGCAACAAAGGCTTCAAGACTTGAATGTGTTCCTGCCCACACCATGAACATATCATCAATATACCTTACCAAAACCTTGGCAAATTGGTGAAACAGTACATTTGTGCATATAAATGCCTCTTCATAGACCTTCATACATAGACTGGCATAGGACAGTGGCTATGTATGAGCCCATTGCTTAGCCCTTTATCTGCTCAAAAGTAATGTTTGGTTAGTACAATTTTAAACAAAGACATAAAGAAATCACAGTGGGCCCTATCATATTCTGATTTAGTTGGATGGAGGTGTTTAGACTTTCATTAATGGCCTCAATTCACTAAGATCATGCTGGAGATAATAAGGCAAGAGAAAACGTACCTCCACATAGTGAGAGAGTTATCCTATTTCTTCATTCCTTACGTTACCTCTTCTGTAGTTAATTTACCTCCTCTGTAGTTCATTTACCTCCTCTGTAGTTATTTTCACATGCAGTTAATGAACAGCCTGTCTAACTCTGGAGTTATTTTAAGGATTAAAGAGTTAACTTAAAGACAGAAGCGTTAACTTTAGGTTTGCCTACGGTAAAATGTTTCCTGAATACTACATGCCTTATCACCATGGTAACAACTCTAGAAGAGTTATCAAAGACAGGAGATAAGCTTAGTGAATTGAAGCCATTTGTCCATTGTTGCCAACAGAAAGTTTTCTGCTGAATAAGTGTATTTTCTCAACAAGTCCAGAAACATTGCAGTATCCCTTACATACATTGGCCTCAATTCACTCAGATCATGCTGGAGATATTAAGGCAAGATAAAACGTACCACCAGACAGTGAGAGAGTTATCTTATCTCTTCATTCCTTAAGTTACTTCCTCTGTAGTTAATTTACCTCCTCTGTAGTTAATTTACCTCCTCTGTAGTTATTTTCACACAGAGTTAATAAACAGCCTGTCTTTAACTCTGGAGTTATTTTAAGGATTGAAGAGTTAACTTCAAGACAGAAGAGTTAACTTTAGGTTTGCCTGAGGTATAATGTTTCCTGAATACGACATGCCTCATCACCACGGGGATCACTCTAGAAACCTTATTAAAGACAGAAGCTTAGTGAATTGAGGCCAATCTCTGTATGGGAACAAACGGCTACTTACTTCTTGTATTATGTAATGTACACCTGCTTACCTAGTGAGGCAGTGCCAGAGCAAGTGCTTTAAATATGGGCGCTAAAGTGCTGTCTGCTTAACATATAGACTAGGGTTTCTTTTTTTTTTTTCAGAGACAAATGGTTTCTGGCGTAACCCTCCATTTTAAGCCAGAAAAATATTGGCACCAAACACCAACTAGGTTTGCGTGGCCACGCACAGAATGTAAGAAGGCAAATGTCACCACAGGTACTAAATGCATAAATGTATTGTGCATGCCCCATTGCAAATATACACAGAACTCTTCCATGTTCTGTTTCCGAAAAGGATAGGAGGCGCCCGTGTAGTGTGTTAGGTGTTCTCTTTGTACAAAGAGACTCCACTTGATGAACGGTTAAGGTTTATTTAGCACAATAGACAGACAACGCGTTTCGCGGTCCAAGCCGCTTCCTCAGGTCAATGACAGGTGCTTTTTTTTAAAAAAAACAAATAAATAAAATCAATAGAGACGCTCAAAGTCATGTAACATAAATACAGACACATGGTAGTATAGTGGTAATATAATGATAAAGTTCACATAAAATTATATATATAGAAACATGTGGGTCCATGGGGTCCAGCCCTTAATAGTGATAGTGTGCATGTATAAAAACAAGTAATAATAATAACAAGAAGGAGAATGCTTAAAAAGGAAGATGTTAGGTTATTGTATCATGTGTGGCAGAGGGTAGTAGGTAGAATAGGGTGAGTATGTCTATGGGACCTAATTCTATGCTTGGACAGATGTACCAGGTATATTGGGTAGTATAATAGGTCAGGGGGTGCCCGGGGGGGGGGGGGGGGGGAAAGGTAGGATGGAGGGGACTGGAGTGAGGTGATGTCGACTGAGAGTGAGCGTGATCGCCCTAAGATGACAGTCACTTAAATGGTATGGGGGATCAGTTCCTGATATTAGGAGCGGACCGGCTGGGAAGTCACAAGGGTACCTATAGGTATGTGTAAGTATATAATGCGATCCAGGTATATGGTATAAGGAACTAGGAAGTGGTAATAGGAAGGGTTACCTGGGATTGGACCAATGTGTCCTCTGTGGGTATGTTCCTATGTGGGTATCCGTGTGGAGGTCTATAAGGTAGTGTGATAGTATGTAGGTGGTCCGCATAGGCCGTAGGGTATAAAGGGTGAGACCGCGACAATATATAACAGGTCTCTTACCTTGAAGGTAGGTTCAGGAGAGCCTGAGCACCAAGCCGAGGGCTCTGTAGACAGAGGTTTAAATCCACGTAATTTTCGGAAGAGGAGAGGGTCGGGTAGGGGGCGTGTGAGTAGTGAGGGCCTATCGGATAGGGCAGGGGGCGTAGTCATCGTCCGTACCTCCAGCCGATTGGTGTAGCGGCTGGAGGATGGAGCGCAGTGCGTCTCAAGTCTCGCATTCATGCCTAGAATCCTGCTCTAGAGGAAAGATGGAGCGTATTATAAAGAAACGCAAATCAATTATAACAGAATTACAACCACAGATAGCCGCCATAAAAACAGAACTTTCCCAATACAATAAAACTAACGAATACAAATCTTTCTCACACATATTACATAACAAAATTAGCAAATTTGAGGTAGACATATCTGAGAACAAACTAGGGAAACTCAACAGAGACAGGCACCTATACATCCATAACAGACAGAGAATATACAATAAAAGAAAAGCTAAACCCATCACCAACTCAACGGACGAAACCCCGGCTATTACAGAGGATCGAAAAACCCAACCGCCACCTGTGCAGATACCCAGACATCAAAAAAGTAAACCTGGGAGAAGATACTCCTATAAAAGACACGACCCAAGACCCACAAACCGCCAAAGAGAGAGAGATGAGAGTGAAAACGAGGAACAAGAAAAACAAGCCGAACCGAGGAACAAACTATCATCAAAAGATCCAATCAACCGAATCCGAAACATAGAACACCATAAGACACAACAAAAAAATCCCAAAGATGACAGAATAGAAAGACAAATACATACCCCAAAAAAGAGATGCAGATCATAGGAAGAAGATGATAAATTTAGTACCCCACTTATTGATCATAAGAACAAAGAAACAAAATGCAACGATGAGCTATCCGTCTCACCCGATGACCTCCTGGATCTGAGCATCTACAACACACAGGAAGAACCATTCACATCAGAAGGAACGATACTACAGTCACGGAAAAATACAGAGACAATACAAAAACCGGGAAATAAAACGACTCCGAAATCTAGAATACCCCAACCAACAAGAGTGAATAAGAGAGCAAAAACTCATCAGACCAAAGAGACCAGACACATAACTGAATTTTTCACACCAACTCAGGAACCACTGAATCACAGCTCTGATTACAACACCACAGAAGGTCCAACCATAAGCTCATCCTCTTCTTTTTTTAGAGTTACCCACTATACTGGGGGGGAATACACCGCTGAGACCCATGATACCCTATGCCATAACCCACCTAGCACCCCCGATAAACTCCTCACCACGGAAACCGCCGGGAGAAAATATGGAAAGCCGAGAAAGAGAGGAAAAAGAGGAGGAAGAAAATCTAAACGAAGAGCGGTAACCGACAGTGGAGGAACGACTGATACCAAATCGATCTTCAACCTATCCTCTCACATATTGAATGAAGCTGAGAAAGCTGTCCTAGGCCGAGGCCTCTCCTTTTGCCCCACCAAACAAGCAAACCTATATGACCTTTTTATAGATTTGAATCAATTCACTCGGAAACTGACCCTAAAAAGATACTTCGCCCTAAAAAAATCAAAGGGCCAAAACACCAAAAACCACAACATGAAGGAAGAACTACCGATAATCCTGAACAATGACGACACACCTAACTTTCTCTATAACCCAGAAGAACTAAAAATGGAAAAGTATATACACACCCAACTGAAAAACAAATCAAATTTTTATCCCACCATGTATAGAGGACCCCATATTGAGGGCTTCTACAACCAAGTTCTAGAAGACTTCAGGAATCTTGACAAAAAAAGACCCAATCCAAATCTGACCAAACAAGAACAACAAGCGATTAAAAGCCTTAAGAATAATACCGCAATCATTGTGAAACCAGAAGATAAGGGGGGAGGAATCGTTGTGATGAACAAAGGGGATTACATCACAGAAGCAGAGAGAATATTGAATGACACTGAATATTATGGTACCCTAGATCAAGATCCCACCGAGAATTACAACAAGGAACTAAAAAACCTAGTGATGGACGCTCTCGAAGAAGGAATCCTTAACAAATCTGAAAAACACTTTATACTTATACAAGACCCAACCATAGCTCACTTTTATCACTTACCAAAAATCCACAAATCTATCATCAACCCACCCGGCAGACCGATTATTGCCGGCATAAATTCATTATCCTCACATCTGTCAGAATTAATAGATCATCATCTACAACAAATGGTCAGAGAGCTACCCTCGTTCTTAAAAGATTCCACACAATTACTCAGAGAACTCACAGAGATACCCTGGACTACTGACTATAAATGGCTAACCCTAGATGTGTCTGCCCTCTACTCCAATATACACCATAAAATCGGCCTGAAAGCAGTTTGGTACTTCCTGATGATGAACGATAAGATCCCAATGAAACAAAAAATCTTCCTCATTGAAGGCATCAAGTTTATATTAACACATAATTATTTTACATTCATGGATACCATATATATACAGAAACGGGGAACAGCCATGGGATCAAGCATGGCTCCTAGCTATGCTAATTTGACAATGGGCCTCTTGGAACTCCTATTAATACAACAAGAAAATTCCTTTACATCCAACATTGTATACTATAGAAGATACATAGACGATTTGATCCTGATTTGGAGAGGAGACACAACATCAATAGATAATTTTGTTAATTATCTGAACAATAATGACTGGGGAATATCTTTCACCTCAAATTACGATGAGAAAAAGATCGCATACCTAGATGTAACCCTCTACACAGAAAAGGAAGAAATAAAATCTATGAACTATTTCAAATCTGTAGATTCCAACGCATACATCAACTACAAGAGCAATCATCACAAGTCGTGGAAAAACAATATCCCGTTTGGGCAATTCCTAAGGATTCGTAAGAACTGTACTGATATAAAATCTTTTGACAAACAAGCAAAAATTCTCACAGACAAATTTAAAGAAAAAAACTTTCCAACAAGACTAATCACAGCCGCTAGGAAAAGAGCGAGAAATGCTGAGAGACCACCACTTCTAATGGAAAAAGAGAAATTGTCAGACACAAAAAAGATTCAGAATCAAACCAACTTCATTACAAAGTTTTCCAACAACCATACATCAGTGAGAAATATCCTAAAAAAACACTGGCCATTATTAAAAGATGATCCATATCTCAAGAAAGAAATAGACGAAGAACCGCACTGCATCTTTAGAAGAGCAAAAACTCTGAAAAATGAATTGGCCCCAAGCAAACTGAAAAATATGCAATTAAAGGAGCCTCCGACACAACAAGAAAACCCAGGAGTCCAAAAATGTAAACAAAAGATGTGCCTGTGCTGCCAGATGATACATAACCACCAAAAGACTTTTGAGTCTACGGCCACAGGTGAGGTCTATAACATCACACAGAAAATGGACTGCTCATCCGACTACATCATCTACTTACTAACATGCGAATGTGGCCTACAATACATAGGGCGAACCACACAACAACTTAAAGCAAGATGGGGACAACACCGGCGAAACATTAACAAGGGTTTCACCAAACATGGACTATCCAGACACTGCAAGGAAACTCACAATCAAGACCACAAAGGGATAAAAGTTTGTCCAATTGAATATATACCCCCAGATGTCCTGAATAGGAAAGAAAGACTCAAAGCACGAGAAATGTACTGGGTTTTTAAACTCAGGACCCTGCATCCAGAGGGGTTAAACATCTGCCTCGAGCACAACTTATAACATGACTACCATACTGGTCTCCTCCTCTACCTCCGGATATCCCAATTCCTACTCTCCCCTTTCCCATCCCTTCCCTCCTCCTTCCTCCTCTACCCCCTCTGTGTCCCTACCCCCGCATACTAATACCCTCCCCTTCCCCCCCCTCCTTTTTCCCTCTTCCTCCCCCCCCTTTTTTTCCCTCCCCTCCAAACCCCCCCCAAAAGCCTAGGATGCCACTAACACAATCATATCCATACTTCTACCTGAGAAAGGTCTCGAAAAATTAGTACTAGAACAAAAAAACTATTATATAGCCATCTGGACTATGTGTTTATATATACACATACAATTGTTGTACATATGCCTTTAAGTTCAAAAGATGCTTTTAACATTGATGTAATATATGTTATCTTAGCCACTGTACTAATGTTTCATACTATTTTTATTCTAGTTAACTAATCACAAGATGTAATACTGGCTCTTCACACTGTCTCAAATCGTCCTTGGGATGGCACCTACACAGTAGGTCCTATTGACCTCATAGATTTTAGAATCAATTTTGGAACAAAAACGCTATTATATTGTCGCTCTGGCTATATGTCTCTCTGTATATTTGCAATCTATGTATACATGCTCTTAAGTTCTAAATGGGTCCAATATATTTAGAACACATCTAATTGTAAATGTACAGCCAGTCTACCTAGTAATCCATGCTATTTTAATCTTATTCTAGCCTATCATGAGATACATCTATAGCTTTGTCCCACAGTTATCTAAACACCCATGAGATGGCAGCAACACAGCAGGTCTGACTGACCTCACATAACCTTGGGTTATCCAACCCCTTGGAACGTAGTGTTCTATAGGCGTTTTTTACGCGTTCACAGGCGCTCTCAGCCTGTGTCCATATACTCTTCCCCTCTTCCCCCAGCTATTTCCTCTAGCCTATCCCCCCTCGTTACGCTGGCCAGTTTTGCCAGTATCCAACATGGCGTAATCACACTCATGCGCATGCGCCCACCCCCAGATCTGACGTAAAGCCGCACATCCAGCGGCCCCGTCCACTCTCGCATGAATGCGAGACTTGAGACGCACTGCGCTCCATCCTCCAGCCGCTACACCAATCGGCTGGAGGTACGGACGATGACTACGCCCCCTGCCCTATCCGATAGGCCCTCACTACTCACACGCCCCCTACCCGACCCTCTCCTCTTCTGGAAATTACGTGGATTTAAACCTCTGTCTACAGAGCCCTCGGCTTGGTGCTCAGGCTCTCCTGAACCTACCTTCAAGGTAAGAGACCCGTTATATATTCTCGCGGGCTCACCCTTTATACCCTACGGCCTATGCGGACCACCTACATACTATCACACTACCTTATAGACCTCCACACAGATACCCACATAGGAACATACCCACAGAGGACACATTGGTCCAATCCCAGATAACCCTTCCTATTACCACTTCCTAGTTCCTTATACCATATACCTGGATCGCATTATATACTTACACATACCTATAGGTACCCTTGTGACTTCCCAGCCGGTCCGCTCCTAATACCAGGAACTGATCCCCCATACCATTTAAGTGACTGTCATCTTAGGGCGATCACGCTCACTCTCAGTCGACATCACCTCACTCCAGTCCCCTCCATCCTACCTTTCCCCCCCCCCCCCGGGCACCCCCTGACCTATTATACTACCCAATATACCTGGTACATCTATCCAAGCATAGAATTAGGTCCCATAGACATACTCACCCTATTCTACCTACTACCCTCTGCCACACATGATACAATAACCTAACATCTTCCTTTTTAAGCATTCTCCTTCTTGTTATTATTACTACTTGTTTTTATACATGCACACTATCACTATTAAGGGCTGGACCCCATGGACCCACATGTTTCTATATATATAATTTTATGTGAACTTTATCATTATATTACCACTATACTACCATGTGTCTGTATTTATGTTACATGACTTTGAGCGTCTCTATTGATTTTATTTATTTGTTTAAAAAAAAAAAAAAAAAGCACCTGTCATTGACCTGAGGAAGCGGCTTGGACCGCGAAACGCGTTGTCTGTCTATTGTGCTAAATAAACCTTCTTAACCGTTCATCAAGTGGAGTCTCTTTGTACAAAGAGAACACCTAACACACTACACGGGCGCCTTCTATCCTTTTCGGAAACCGATCTTGTATTACCCCACTCGTGGGGTTCTTCGCGACACACGAGAAGCCAAGCCTTTTTTCTAAGGAGCAGCGACCAACGACCAAAAAAGACTGAGTGGGGATGGGACTTCCCTACATGCCTTTACAAGTGGTTGCCTTCAAGCAACCTACACTTGTGAGTATATCTACTCTTAATCTTTATTTCATTATCTGAAGATAATACACCATAAGGGCTCCTGGTACCCCTGCAGGTTTTTTTCTTTCTTTTCTCTATACCGACCAGATCTTCCATGTTCTCTCTCCCAGTTGCAGATGCCGCAGTATAATGTGCCCTTGGTGATATTGCATGACCTCAGCCACCACAATGCATGCTTGGAAATGTAGTCCATTAATGTAACTACATCTCCTGACCTAAAGATGTAGTTACAAGATGTACTACATCTCCCAGCATGCATTGTGGCCACCGGGGTCGGGAGATGTCACAGAGGGCACATGGATCTGCAGCGTCTATGGTTGGGAGAGAGAATATGGAGGCACCCATGCAGACGTTAGCTAGAGAGCAGCCCCCTGAGGGTATTAAAATGCCTTCCACCCCCTTCCCCCAACAGCCCACACCATCTATGCACATTGCATAGAACGAGGTTCATAAGACATATTTTTTTCAGATAGTATCTAAGAAGCTGATAAGTTTACTTTAAACTATAAGGGTCCTAAATGAGTCACTTGCAGGGACCCTGAGAAATCATAGTAATAAGCCATGCCATCCACTAAATGCAGCACTGAAGCTTGAAGAATGGCAGCTTTTTTTTTTTTTGGGGTGAAATGTTGTTTTCATGAAAATATATTTTTGCTTTTACAGCTATAAATTGGATGGAATTTTGCATTTTTTGGCTTTCCATGTTGCTATAAACAGAATTAATGAGAATCCTGATATATTACCAAACATTACACTGGGATACCATGTGAGTGATTCCTGCAGTAGCCCCAATGTGGCCGTTATATACACTTTACATATTCTGTCTGGACCACAAACAATAATCCCAAATTACTCGTGTTTCAGAAAAGGCGGACTGGTGGGTTTTATTGGAGATGGTCATTCAGTGACAACAATTCCAATGGCGGAAATACTTGGGATCTTTGGCTATCCACAGGTAAGTGTCACTGTAATGCCTTAACATAAAAAGATTTACCACACAGGCTACCCATGTCCTCCTCACTCCGACCACTGTTGGCCGGGACCCTCTTCATCTCTGTGGCTGCACTCCCATCTGTGTGTGTGTGCAGCTGCACTGTGCCTGTGCAGTACGATGGAGAAGATGCTGAGCACAAGTGGCTTCATGCTACTGCTCAGGCACGGACCCTACACACTCATGCACCGTATGGCTGCGCTCGTACACAGATGGGAGAAAGGCCATAAGCTTATATTAACCACTTAACATCTCAGTGGTTTTCAGCTTATGCATCCGAGCAATGTTCACCCCCCATTCATTAGCCTATACCTTTATCACTACTTATCACAATGAACTGATCTATATCTTGTTTTTTCCGCCACCAATTAGGCTTTCTTTGGGGGGGGGGGGGTACATTTTGCTAAGAGCCACTTTACTGTAAATGCATTTTAACAGGAAGAATAAGAAAAAAAATGAAAAAATTCATTATTTGTCAGTTTTCGGCCATTATAGTTTTAAAATAATACATGCCTCCATAATTAAAACCCACGTATTGTTATTGCCCATTTGTCACGGTTATTTCACCATTTAAATTATGTCCCTATCACAATGTATTGCGACAATATTTTATTTAGAAATAAAAGAGCATTTTTTCCGTTTTGCATACATCACTATTTACAAGCTTATAAAAAAAAAAATAGAGAGAAATATTTCATCTTTACATAGATATTTAAAAAGTTTAGACCCTTAGGTAAATATTTATGTGTTTTTTTGTTTTTTTATAGTAATGTTTTTTTTTTTTTTTATTAAACATTTTATGTGGGCATTTTTGGGAGGGTGGGATATAAAAGTGTTTTATTTGGGGAAATATTGGTGTATTGTAATGTTTTGGGGCATTTACTTGTAGTTTTACTTTTTGGCCACAAGATGGCAATCTCGATTTTTTTTACATGACGTCACTCTAAGCGTACAATGTACGCTTAGAGGGACACAGCTTCAGAAAGAGCGAAGCTTCCGAGAGAAGCTGTCGCTTTTTCAGCGGGGGAGAGGAATCAATGATCGGGCTCCATAGCCCGATACATTGATTCCGTGGCTACCGACTCCGCGGCCGGGAGTGCGCGTGCACGCGTGCGATCGGCCACGGGAGCGCGCGGGAGCGCGCCTGTCCTCCTTGACGTTTTTATACGTCAAGGAGGACAAAGTGGTTAAAAATGCTTAGAGAGTCCCAAAACTAGTTACTGTAAGTGGGATTAAGGAGGATGGACTTTGTATCCAGAGGCTTCCCTCTTCATAGGTATACTTAAACCATTTGGGATTTGATTGCTGCTGCTATTTTTTTATATATATTAATTTTATTGTTATTTTCTTTTTATAAAAATGGGTATTTTTTATGTATTCCTCCCACCTTCTCTCCCTCTCCCCAGGATCCAATAACTGGGATCCCCTGTTATAGGCATCAGACTATGATAGGGATCCAATTGTAAGCCATTCCAGGGGACAGCCAAGTGATAGGGAAGCCCCCAGTGAAACGCTGCACTAGATTTTCCCCCTAACAGCCTTCTAGCTCTGATCGCATCTGGCAGGCTGTTTACGGAGCGTAACTTCGTAACTCAGGGGGATGCACGTGCATCAGTGCACGCATTGCCGCTAATCTCCACCTACCGCTCTTCACGCCAATTGGCATTAGGCAGTCTGGGAGGAGCCACTCTGCCCATTGGCGTTAGGTGGTTGCAGAGCAGTTAAAGGGATACTTAAGCCAGTTAAAAAAAGAGTTTCACTTACCTGGGGCTTCTAGCCCCCTGCAGCCACTCTGTGCCTGCACCAATCCTCACCTTTGTTCCCCCGCCAGCTAGTTTTGTTTTTGCCGACTCAGAGTTGGTGGGCCATTGCGCCAGCGCAGCCCTGGCCACACGTATCCTTGCTCGCATTCCCGTCCGCAATAGCATCCTGAGCAGGTACAGTCAGCACAAATGAAACTAACTTGCAGAGGGGGAATGATGGTGAGGACTGGCACAGACACAGGATGGCTGCAGGGTACTGGTAGAAGCTCCAGGTAAGTGAAACTCTTTTTTTTTTTTTTTTAAAGGCTTAAATATTACTTAACCACCCTGGCGTTCTATTAAGATCGCCAGGGTGGCGGCGCAGCAGTATTTTTTTTTTTAAACCATGTAGCTAGCCTAGCGCTAGCTACATGATTCCCCCATCCCGGCGGCGTCTTACTCACCTTTCCGATCGCTTCCGGCGCATTAGCCCATCCGGAAATCCCATTCTGAACGGGATTTCTTGGAGGGCTTCCCCCGTCGTCATGGTAATGATCGTGATGTCATCGGGAGTCCTGATCCACCCCGCAGCACTACCTGGCACTGATTGGCCAGGCTGCGCAGGGGTCTTGGGAGGAGGGGGGCTTACGCGACGGGTAGCGGTGCATCGGCAGTGAGCGGCAGCGATCGTTATCTAAAAGACACCACTATGTTTTTGGAGAAATTGGGTAAACTTCAGATTGATTGCACGGATCTCGCGCTGGTTACTCTAGACGTCGAGAGCCTCTACACCTCCATCCCACATGATGGGGGTGTAGAGGCTATCGATTGGTATCTTTTGACCCAGTCTGACCTGACCGTTGAACAGAGAAAGTTTGCAGTTTCACTCTTGAAGAAAATTACTTTGAGTTTGAGGGTGTTTTCTATCAGTAATTACGGGGGATGGCAATGGGTTCCAACGTGGCCCCCTCCTACGCAAATCTTTTTATGGGTCTCTATGAAGAGGCATTCGTCTATACTAGCATGTACTTCCGCCAACATGTGGTTTGTTGGTGGAGGTATATTGACGTTATTTTTTGCGTTTGGAGGGGGCCACAGTTGGCCCTTAATTCATTTATTGAGAAGCTTTTGAGCAAATGCCCCCCCCCCCCAATTAGATTGACAGAACACTTTGACTCAAAGAGTGTTTCCTTCCTGGATACTCAGGTTGTCTTGGGACCCGGTGGCTTCCAGACAGATCTGTATGTTAAACCAACAGATAGAGATTCTGTTTTTGGAATTCTCTAGCTTCCACCCCAGGTCAACTAGGGAACACATTCCTGGTGGACAATTGCAGAGAGTCTCCAGGATTGTATCAGATTCTGGCCAGTGCGAGATGCGGCTTAATGAAATGAGGGACAGATTTAGGTCAAGGGGGTACCCTGAACACACCCTGGTATCCAATAGACCCACCAGAAGATGCCATGGAGGAGTGAGACTCCCTTTTGTTTCCAGGTACAATGCCTGCAGCTATAAGCTGGGGTCCATTGTACGGCAGCATTGTGGCCTCTTACAAAGTGCTTTTCCTCAGGTTCCTGAGTTTAAATTTCCTCCTTTGTTATCCTTCAAATGAGCCCCTACGGTTAGGGACAAGATTTGAGCCCGCACTCCTCGAGCTGTGGTACAGAGTGGCCGAAGTGGCACTTTCCCATGTTTAGGCTGTCATATGTGTGGCTTGATTTTTAAGCGAGATAAGTTTAGGCGCCCGTCCAAAGGTACTGAGTTCAGCATACGTGGTCTGTATACATGTGATTCTTCATATGTAGTTTATTTACTTAAATGCCCATGTGGGCTATTATATGTGGGAGAGACCACTCAGCGACTGCGTGAACGTATCTCCTCACATAAATCGGCCATTAGGACCAAGAATATGTCTCAATCTGTCTCGACCCATTTTACCCAGTTCCGCCACTCTATACCACAGCTCCGTGTGCAAGTCATAGATGGGGTTCCTGTTCATTTTAGAGGAAACAGGGAAAAGTAATTACTTAGGCGGGAGGCGGCTTGGATCAGGAGGTTGGGTACCCTGGGAGGGGGCAGTCTCAACCGGGATTATGACCTTTCTTTTTGCATTTAAACTTTTATATTCTAATTGAGTGTAAGATTCTTTGATATATTGTGCCCTTACATGTTTTTGTGCGGTCTGCTGTGCCGCGTTGGCGGTGTGCTGACTGCTGAGTCCAGCTATGTGTGTTTCCCTTGTGGGTTACACTTTGAGTATTCTGGGGGTTGCTGCTTTTTGATGTGTGGGTCTCTTTATTGTTATTGTATTCTTTACATCTAATACAACGATCTATCTATAAGGGTGGTTATCTATTATGGCACACTCAGCGTTACGTTACCACAGCACTAGCATTTTTTGCTTTTGGTCATCATTTGATGATTTACGGTGCTGACTTTGTCAGCATGTTCTGCATTATAAGTGATTTACGTGTCAGTTTGCGTATTTTTGCGTTCGGCCTAGCGGCTATTTTGTATGGTTCCGCATTTGACTTTATGCGTACGTTTTTACGCTTTGTTAGGCCGCTTTTACGCCTAGATGCTGTTGAGGATCTTACTCGTACGTTTTTACGCATTGTTAGGATGCTTTTACGCATAGAAGTGGCTGCCGTCAAGATTTTATTCGTTCCGTTTTTCGGCAGTACGCTCCTCGCATTGCCCATCAGGTCCTCCTGACTTGGTAAGTGCTGATTGGCCATTAGGGATATGACACTTTTTAAATCATGCTGTGATAACGGCTGCTGATTTGCATATTTGTTCCCCATTAGGTCCTCTCATTATGCTTTGCCCTGTGATTGGATATTCATGCTTTTTTGTATTGTGATGTTATTTGATTGGTCCATGTGACCCTATTGAAACTGTATATAAATGCCTTTGTGTTTGTTATCTCTTTTGAGTGAGCCTATACAGCTTGAGGAAGGAGCTTGTCTCCGAAACAGCGTCTGTTGCTGTCCCTGGGCATTATCCTTATGCAATACATCTACGTGGTGCTTCTGATCTCTTCTACCTATGCTTTGGGAGCTGCTGGACTACAGCGCCATATCAGCTTAGCACACGGATACCCTCACCAGGGTGCCTATCGACTGTGGTGAAACAAGTCAGTATTGCAGCAACCCCCACTGAACTAGGCAAAACTGAGGAACTCACTGGACTCTGGAACCTCTGCCACACTGGCCAGAGAACCAAAATGTTCCAAGATACTAGGCAGGGTTTCAGGAACACTCACTAAACGGGACTGAAATTCTGAGACTTCTATTATTTTTTCCAGAGAGTCAGAATTATCCATGTTACAGCGAAAAATTTCTGAAACATTCAGAGGACAGGGCTTATGTTCCCTGGCTGCTACAATATCAGAGAGGGACTCAACATCATTAGCTAAATCAGATTGTGTACAGGGCAAGGCATCTAAAACACTTGCTGAGGCAATAAGGCAATGATTCTGTGATTTCAGGTTCACATGACAGGAGTTCTGAATTACTCATTGAATCAGCCAAAAGTGCTGAAGCAGGAGGATCAGAACGCAAAATCAGCGAATCTGAAGTCAAGTTTAATTGTGAAGCTGAAAACCGCAGATACAGGGGCTCTGACGTTACCAGACTAGATTGCTGAGCCTCAGGAACTGAAGAAGTGGAACAATCTCCAACTGACACAGTGTGCTTCCCCTGGTATCAGCTGATTGAAGCGCATGTAGTTCATCCAAAATCATTTCCCACACGTCAATCAACGGAATCACAAAGTCATATATACACACACACACACACACCAGTTTTTATTAAATTATAAGCAGACTCAATGCATGCATTCAAAACTGCTTCACTTTTAGCAATGTAATAATCACAAAACAATTTTGAATCACTCTCCAATTCATAAACCACTTCTCAAACAGGGGCTCCTATGCACTCTCGACAAAAGCTGAGCATTTATACTGAGCACAGTTTACAGGTGGAGCTGGGATAGAAACATGGATAGATTCATTTAGCAGTAAATTGGCAGATTTCTTAAGATAAAATTGTCTAGGGATTTTCACCATCACAGGATCATAAGTGGAACGTTTCAACCCACTGCTGCGAAACAAAGGTCTGGTTGCCATAGGTAACCGCGTTACAGATTTCACAGACCTAGACTTCCCACATGCTGTTGCTATGGGTAACGGAACTATAGGCTGGGAAGCTTTTATGGATATTTTCCGTTTAGCACTATTCAAAATTTTAAGCTTAGCAGCTTTTGGTGACTTTTTCAAAGATGAAGGACAACTGTCAGTGCAACCACCTGCTTGCTGCTTGTTTTTGCAAGCAGTTGATGAAACAACTGATTGACTAGCTGACAGGAGCTCCATAAGAAGGTACTGCAAAGGAGATATTCTCAGCCAGTTATGGATCACAAAGGCTAGAAATTCCAAAGGATTTATTTCAAGTTGCTGTGATCCAAAACATCATAAGCCCAGTTACACATGTCCCATTTAAACAGGATATAAGCTATCTGGGAAGCCCAGGTACAAACAGGAGTGGCTTGGAGTTCAGGACTAGCTAGAAACCTAGTACATTCAGACAAAAACTCCTCTCCTGTTTCAGGGTTAAGCTTTTCAAATCTCTTAAAGGATCAGGAACCATAATTAACAGTGTCATTTTTGCTGGAAGTCTCCTCCACAATGGGGATTTGTGTTGGGCCCGTCATAATGTAATGCTGGGGGGGGCATACTTTCTGACCACCCAGCACAACAAAGCTAAGAGCTGGATAATGGAAGAGGCTACACAGGCTGCCCAGAGCAACTGCAGCTCTCGGCTTCTGATAAGACACAATGACAGTGCAGTGCGATGTTGCGTTGCTCTTGCGATAGCAAACATTCAAATAGATATTGGACAGACTGGAGTGAGGTAGCCAATAGCAACTGCAGCAATGGCTACCTCGCAAGGACAGGACTAGGAGGACAGAGGCTGACAGAATGAATGCTTGCTAAACTAGTGACTGACTCAGTGACAGCAAGCATTCATAAACAGGACAGACTGGAAAAAGGCAGCCAATCGCGTCTCTGTTGCGCTTATCGTGCGGAGACCGCACCGTAAACGCGTTCGCTGTTGTGAATGAGTGCGGTGTTCGCGTTTAGCTAGCGTTTGTTATTTTCCTTATCTTCTCATTGTTGTTTGCTGTGCCTTTGCTACTCTCGTACTTTGTCCTGCTCAGTCTTGTGTTACTTCTGGCAATCGCCTCTCTCGCAATTGCGTTCCCACTTTGTTTCTGCTGTTGTGTTTTCACCGTCGCTGGTTGGCGACTAGATTGGTGCACACGCATACATTCTGTCCCTGTGCTCATTCTCATTGGCAATCGCATCTCTTGCGATTGCGTTCTTGTGATGGATTGCGGAGAAGCCGCCGCGCGTTCCCATAGTGAGGCGGCGGTATCCGCGCACAGAGCGGTGGTTTCCCCGCAGCAACATGCGTCTGACTCGTCTGGACCTAGTAGTGCACACAGATGGATAGCTACGCACGCACACCGCGAGACAGGTTCTTTATGCCAATAGGAGAAGGGTCAGCTGATCGTGGAGGTCAGCTGATCCCAGCTCAGCAGGTGATTGGTTGATGGGAGATGGGCGGTGCTGTGGAGCGCTTTGCTAAATATATCTCTTGCTGTTCAGTTGCTGGTTGTCTGGCGTTGCGAATACATATGTGTTAGCACTCAGACCTTAGTCAGATCCTTCAGTGTGGTGGAACCAGGTGGACCTGGGAATCCACACTTAGCCAGTTTACTGTGTTATTCTCTAGCATAGTTCCAGGGTGTAGAGACCACGGACCTCACACCTCAGGCTAGGAATACTGTGTATCATCTGTGTTATTCTCTAGCATAGTTCCAGGGTGTAGAGACCACGGACCTCACACCTTAGGCTAGGAATACTGTGTATCATCTGTGTTATTCTCTAGCATAGTTCCAGGGTGTAGAGACCACAAACCTCACACCTCACGCTAGGAATACTGTGTATTATCTGTGTTATTCTCTAGCATAGTTCCAGGGTGTAGAGACCACGGACCTCACACCTCAGGCTAGGAATACTGTGTATCATCTGTGTTATTCTCTAACATAGTTCCAGGGTGTTGAGACCACGGACCTCACACCTCAGACTAGGAATACTGTGTATCATCTGTGTTATTCCTTAGACCAGTTCCAGGGTGTTGAGACCACTGACCTCACACTCCAGACTAGGAATACTGTATAACATCTGTGTTACTCCTTAGACCAGTTCCCGGGTGTGGGATCTCGGATCTCACACCCTAGACCAGGCATTATTGGTTATCTGTTTACGTATATACCCTGCCTGTCCCTGGTTACCAAATCAGTCTCCTGTCTCCGTACTTTATCTGCTTGTGTGTTGCCGAGTGCCGACCCGGCCTGCCCGACATTTCTGGCTGTCACCCTCTCCTGGGGTGATCAGTCCTCCTGCAGGGGTCCCCTGCTCCTCAGAGGGGGCACTGCTGCAAAACAGTCAAGGACTCCCCCTCCTGGAGTCCTTGACCACAGTAGAGTCTCTCTCTACTTATTGGACCACCTGCTACCCCGGTGGTCCAATTTCTACCGTTACACCAAACACTTACACGCTTCAGGTGTCCAGAGGTTAGCAATATATCTGTATTATCGGTGATTCTGCAGATCATCAATAATCAGGTATATATCTGTATTCTTGGTGATACTGCAGATCACCAATAATCAGATTCTCTCTGCGTGCTGACACCGATCGTTACAGTTCTCACTTGGTTTCCACTGTTGTGTGTTCACCGTCGCTGGTTGGCGACGAGATTGGTGGACATACATAACAATAAATAATTCCTGTCTATCTCAACTCACCCGTACATACCGTTCATAACTGTATTTCAACAGGAGCAGCAGCATGTAAAAATTAGGTCAATTATCTTAAAAAGAAGCTCATGCTGCCGCTCAGAACTTGGAAATGTATGAAACCTTTATTGATCATAATTATAAATCACTAAACCACCCTAAAAACAATTAAAATGACTGCGGAGCGCTCCTTAACCACTTCACCACTGAGGGGTTTTACCCCCTGACCACCAGAGCAATTTTCACCTTTCAGCGCTCCTTCCATTCATTCGTCTATAACTTTATTATTACTTATCCCAATGAAATGAACTGTATCTTGTTTTTTTTGCCACCAATTAGGCTTTCTTTAGGTGGGACATTATGCCAAGAATTATTTTATTCTAAATGTGTTTTAATGGGGAAATAGGAAAAAATGTGGGAAAAAATTATTATTTTTCAGTTTTCGGCCATTATAGTTTTTAAATAAAGCATGCTACTGTAATTAAAACCCATGAAATGTATTAACCCATTTGTCCCGGTTATAAAACCATTTAAATTATGTCCCTATCACAATGTTTGGCGACAATATTTTATTTGGAAATAAAGGTGCATTTTTTTCAGTTTTGCATCCATCCCTAATTACAAGCCCGCAGTTTATAAAGTAACAGTGTTATACCCTCTTGACATAAATATTTAAAAAGTTCAGTCCCTAAGGTAACTATTTATGCTTTTTTTTATTGTATTTTTTTTTTTTTTAATTACAAAAAAAAATAAAAATTGGGGAGTGTGGGAGGTAATGAGGTAATTTATTGTGTAAATGTAATGTTTGTGTATGTAAAATGCTTTTAGGGTGTAGTTTACTATTTGGCCACAAGATGGCCACAGAGTGTTTGTTTACATGCGACCTGTAAGCGTCCGGAAGGACGCTTACAGGAAGCAGTAGGAGGCTGGGAGACGCACAATGATCTCGCTGTTTCTGAAAGAAGCAGCAGATCATTGCGGGGGCTAGATCAACGAACGGGAATGGATTTTCCCGTTCATTGATCTCCGGGCGAGCGGGCGGCGGCGTGCACGAGCGGCGGGTGCGCGCGCACGAGCGGCGGGAGCGCGGACAGCGGCGGTAGCGCGGAAGGTACGGATTTCTCCGTCCCTGGTTTTTTAGGAGGGAAAAAGGGGGCGGAGAAATTCGTACCGCTGGGGGTAAAGTGGTTAACAAACACCATTCTCAAAACAACAACACTCACTCCATTCACTCTGGTACCGGTACCTTCCCCTTATATCTGCAGAGTGTGGAGACAAAGTGGCTGCTTAATGTGGCGTAAACACCGGCTACTTGCTGTGCTTGATGCTCATACTGCATACGTTTTCCAGCAATGCTTGGGACAGTCTCTGGGCAGCAATATCTTACCACCTTGCGACCAAACAGATTCCTCTGATCACTTCCCTGTTGTCAACGCTGGTTGCACAGCTTCCTCCGATTTTCACCTCAACCCTCCACCACTTCCGGTCCTCTCAACCCACAATGTAGTTACTTATGGGGAGAGGAGGGGAGACAAAACTCCTTTTGCTGCAGCACGGCCGGCCGGGTAGTAGGAGCGCTCAGACGCACATCAAGGTACAGCCCCGCCCATCTGGCTGTCACCCTCTCCTGGGGTGCTCAGTCCTCCTGCAGGGGTCCCCTGCTCCTCAGAGGGGGCACTGCTGCAAAACAGTCAAGGACTCCCCCTCCTGGAGTCCTTGACCACAGTAGAGTCTCTCTCTACTTATTGGACCACCTGCTACCCCGGTGGTCCAATTTCTACCGTTACACCAAACCCCCCCACCCCTCCCCGCTAAGCTCTCCCTTCTGTCGGTACCCTATAATTAAATTTAAGTGCCCAAAAGTACCTGAGGAGGAGGAGGGCAGGAAGAGGGAAGCCGGAGTTCTTGGGCACTAGTACCATCTGGTGCTTCCGCCCTCTCTTGACGCACTTCCTGTTTACATTTGAAGTCGCTTCAAGAGGGCGCAGAAGTACCGCGATGACGCGAACGAGGGTACGCGTCATCTACATGATGACACGTACCCTCGTACGCGTCATCGCGGTACTTCTGCGCACTCTTGACGCGACTTCAAATGTAAACAGGGCATGCTCTCCCTTTATGCTGGGACCCTATAGGGGGCTATGTTTGGCCGGACACGGCTGTGTTCGGCCGAACAAAGAAGGCCTGTTCGGGTTCGGGCAGCGTGCCCGAGCACCCTCCCGAACACCATGAGGTGTTCAGGGGGTGCTGAACCGAACCCGAACAGGCCAAAATTCCGGGCGAACCCGAACAGTGGCGAACACTGTTCGCCCATCACTATCTCTGGTGTCACTCATAGCAGCATTGCAGCTGTGGACAGAAATGGTCAATGAATATGTAGGATAGCCAATACGTCCTCCTGAATATCAGCTAAGGAGTTATACATATTGTGTTTTATATTCGGCACAGATCAGTTATGGAGCCACAGACTACTCTCTAACCAACAGGCACCTTTATCCTCATGTATTCCGCATGGTTGACAATGAGCACGCCTATTATGGGCCGGTAATAAAGCTGTTGAAACATTTTGGCTGGACCTGGGTTGGAATAATCACATCAAAGGATGAAGCTGGAGAGAAAGAAAAAGAATTAATGATGAAGCATCTGAAGGAAAATGGCATCTGTATTGAATTTACAATGACAGTGGCACTTAAAAACTTCCATGTCATTGGAGACGCATCTGCTCTTGAGAAATCTTTTAGCAAAATTGTTCTTGTAAATGGAATGGAGGATTCTATTCTATATTTCTTAAATAACTTTGCTTTATCTCTGCATAATAAAACATGCATTTTTACTCCTGTGTGGAGCTCTACTGCAACAACAATATATTTGACCTATTTAAGTCCACTGAATGGTAGTTTGGCTGTGGAATTAAACCCGTTATTGATTCCAGATAAAGAACATTTGTTTGATGGCATTGAAAAGCTGAGTTCCTATGACACCACAGGAAATGGTTATATTTTAGGAAATGGTGCTGTTAAATATGAATTGACACTTATGGCTCATGCAAGGGTAAATACATCCATAAAAGAAAAAAAATTCATTCCAGAACTATCTCATATAGATCTTGGCGTTTCACCACGAGTTTATTACGCAGTAGAAGCCATGGCTAAGGCCCTTCACCATGCATATATGCTGTCTAAAGGAAGGCTTGACAACAAACATCTTCATTACTATAAACAGAAGGTACAGAACACAGCCCAGCTAGGACTTGACATCAGTGGCGATCCTAGTGTCAGACGGCAAGAGTGGCCCGCACCAGGTACCTACCCTAGCAGGGGTGCCGCCAGGCTTCCTGCCCTGGGCCCCCACTAAGGTCAGCATCCGTGGGCCCCTTTCTGCTATACTCACGTGGCCTCGATCCGATTCAACGCAGAACCTCATCGATCTCCTGCAGGCCGCTCATCTCCTGTCTAGGGATGGTCGCTGTATTCCGCGGAATTTTAAATTCCGCGATTCCGGACGGAATTTGGTGATTCTGGTTCCGAAGCTATGGAACGGAATTGCTATAGCCATTTTTCGGAATTCCGCGGAACAAAACGGATTTCCGTGGAATTTTATGGAATTCTATTTTTTTTTCCCCCTATCTGATTTCTGCCTAATAAGAAGTCTTTCTACTCAGTAGACATCCCTCCTCCCTTATGGAGGGTCTCATCTTCCACTGAATTTCAAAAGCAAGCTTACATACTCTGGCCGGGAATTGAACCCAGGTCTAGTGCTCAGTAGGTAGCTCGCTTCACCACTATACCACCACCAACACTACAATGCTGAAGCCAGCCTAGCATGTACCATTATGATATATCCAAGAGAAAAATTTGCTTGCTTAGGGATTTGTAGGATTTTAAAAGCTAACTCACATATATTGGCCAGACCCAGGATTTGAACCCAGGCCGACTGCTTTGTAGGCTGCTATCCTAACCATTACACCACCAACACAACACACTACAGTGCTACATGCTGAAGCCAGCCTAGCATGTACAATTATGATATATCCCAGAGAAAAATTAGCGCTCTCTCTCTTTCTCTCTCTAGGACTTGATGGCATTGAACTGCATTTTCAGCTTAAAACCATCAACGGATACCGGCAGAATTTCACAGGCAATTTTGGAATTCCGCCAGATTTAATAAGCAATTCCGTTCCGACCAAACGGAATGGAATGACCAATTTCCGCCTAAAATTGCGGAAAATACAATTCCGTACTAGAGAGAGAGAGAGAGAGAGAGAGATGAATCTACATGGCTATCTGGGGTTCTCTTCGGACAACTGTTGAACACAAAATGCAAGACCATACCTGGGTGGGTTTGAACCACCAACCTTGCAGTTAACAGCCAAATGCACTAACCAATTGTGCCACAATTGCTGTTGAGTGGTTTTATGGGGATGTATGTGTGTCTTTTGGAGGTAGGAAGTAAGTCTGCTCCAAAAAGGTTCAGCATGTAGTGTTGGTGCTATAATGGTTAGGATAGCAGCCTACAGAGTGGGAGTCCTGGGTTCAATTCCTGGGCCTGGCCAATATATGTGAGTTGGCTTTTAAAATCCTACAAGTCCCTAAGCAAGCTCATATTTCTCTTGGATATTTCATAATGGTACATGCTAGGCTGGCTTCAGCATGTAGCGTTGTAGTGTGTTGTGTTGGTGGTATATTGGTTAGGATAGCAGCCTACAGAACAGTAGGCCTGGTTTCAAATCCTGGGCCTGGCCAATATTTGTGAGTTGGCTTCTAAAATTCTACAAATCCCTAAGCAAGCTCATTTTTCTCTTGGATATATCATAATGGCACATGCTAGGCTTGCTTCAGCATGTAGCATTGTAGTGTGTTGTGTTGCTGGTATAATGGTTAGGATAGCAGCCTACAGAGTGGTAAGCCTGGGTTCTGGGCCTGGCCAATATATGTGAGTTGGCTTTTACAATCCTACAAATCCCTAAGCAAGCTCATTTTTCTCTTGGATATATCATAATGGCACATGCTAGGCTGGCTTTAGAATGTAGTGTTGGTGGTGTTATAGTGGTGAAGAGAGCTACCTACCGAGCACTAGACCTGGGTTCAATTCCTGACCAAGACCTGGATTGAATTCCCGGCCAAGGTATGTAAGCTGGCTTTTGAAATTCTACAATTCCCTGGAAGATGAGACCCTCCTCCCTCTAGGAGGAGAGAAAATGAGGAAGGACAAAGGGAACAGTGTATAGGGTCTATGGGCTACCATATAGCATAAGCAAGGTTCCATTTGTGATTATTTAAAATTTTTCGTTGGAATCCAGAATTTCGCGGAATTTTCATAGCGACGGAATTCAGACCTGGCGGAATCCGCAAATTCTGGTGGAACGGAATTTGTTCGTTCCGATCAATGATCATCCCTAATCCTGTCATCAGTTACTTCCATCTGCACAGATGTCATGAGAGACGCAGGCCGGAAGTTACCATTATAGATGGCCCGGGCAGTTCGCTGGCGAACAGTTCACAGCAAACATCAGCTGTTTGCGTTCGCGGCGGGTAGTGAACAGATAGGGCGGTTCGATCCGCCCCCTATAACTCGTCATTGAGCTAAATTTGACCTCCTACATCACAGTCAGCAGACACATGGCAGCCAGTCAGGCTGCACTCACCCAAGGACCCATTCCCCCCCCCCCTATAAAAATGCAGCAGTGCCGGCCATGTTCTCAGTCTGGTGCTGCTGCTGTAGTGAGTAGAAGGGAGACATTGCTGCAGAGACAGGGGCAGTTATCTAGGAGCTTCTGTTTATTGCTGATTGCTAAAAGCACCCCAGATCAAAAGACCTTTTGAGGGCTCATATTGTTCTATTTGTTTTGTGTGTGTGTGTGTGAGACACTGGTCACACTGCATACAGGCCGGCCAAAGTCATTGCTGGGCTGTGTAGTTCTACTATATGCTTCTATCTATATTGCAATTAGAGATGGGCCGAACCTCTGATTTTAGGTTCGCGAACCGGGTTCGCGAACTTCCGCGAAAGGTTCGGTTCGCAGAAAAGTTCGCGAACCGCAAAAGACTTCAATGGGGAGGCGAACTTTGAAAAATAGAAAAAATTATGCTGGCCACAAAAGTGATGAAAAAGATGTTTCAAGGTGTCTAACACCTGGAGGGGGCATGGCGGAGTGGGAAAGACACCAAAAGTCCCGGGGAAAAATCTGGATTGGATGCAAAGCAGCGTTTTAAGGGCAGAAATCACATTGAATGCTAAACGCTGCCACATTATGATTATTTTCTGGTAAAACGCTGCTGCATTATGATTATTTTCTGGTGAAACACTTCCGCAATAAGTGTATTTTCTGGTGCAACACTGCTATATTAGGATTATTTTCTGGTGAACCGCTTCCGCAAAAAGTGTGTTTTCTGGTGAAATACTGCTGCATTATGATTAATTTCTGCTGAAACGCTTCCGCAATATGTTTATTTTCTGGTGAAACGCGTCCACAATACATGTACTCTCTGGTGAAACACTGCAGCAATAAATGTATTTTCTGCTGAAACACTGCCACATTACAATTATTTTCTGGTGAAACACTGCTGCATTATGAATATTTTCTGGTCAAACGCTTCCGCAATATGTGTATTTTGTGGGGAAATGCTGCCGTATTAAGTATATTTTCTGGTGAAACGCTGCCACATTATGATTATTTTCTGGTGAAACACTGCCGCATTATGATTATCTTTATGGGGTGCGACAGGGGGCGGGGCAAAGGTTTTCTCACTTGGAGTGTCAAAATGGCTAGGGTGCCCCTGACAGTAGGCATGCAGATCATTCCGTGGAATTGCAGAAGTTATAGTGGAACACATTGAAGTCAGTGAGGAAAGCTGGAATTTGGGATACTTTAATTTGGATAGGGTTAAAGATGCAATGGGCTTGAAATTAAGTGACAGCTATCAAAGTAATAAATTATTTGAGCACCCTTAAATAATGTATCTAGCAATTTTCATAAAGTAAACTGATAGTACAATATTTTTTTTTTTTATTGAATTACCTGTAATGTTGTGTCCCATTACAATTAATGGAAGGGCTGGAATGTGGAATAGTTCATCTTCACAGAGGACATCACTCTTGGAAGCACAGAGAAGAACAATGTGTCTGTAGCTACCCTTATCCTATGGAGTTGTAACTGCAGAATCACCAATAATGCAGACGCTATACCTGATCATGTGGTGATCTGCAGAATCACCAACAATACCAGTATAGTTAAAAGGGTGCTAAGAGTGTAGTGCTTGGTGCAACCGTAACTTTATTATTTTGTAAGACCTTACCAGAGGTACTGGTAAGGTACTATAATACACAGACAGTAACTTAGTAATTTGGCGAGACCTCACCAGAGGGGCTGGTGAGGTACTATCAGTACACAGACAGTGTAACAGAGAACAAGCCACAGCAACTGGTGATGCTGATGGAATCTCCCGAGGAGCGGGTGATTCAGACTACACTGCAACCTAGTGATCACCTGGGGACCAGGTGATACAAACAACACTGCAAATAATGATCACCTGAAGAGCAGGTGATCAAGACTATACTGCAGTCTAGTGGACACCTGAGGAGCAGGTGTTACAAACAATACTGCAAGTAAGGATCACCTGAGGAGTAGGTGATTAAGACTATACTGCAGTCTAGTGGACACCTGAGGAGCAGGTGTTACAAACAACACTGCAAGTAAGGATCACCTGAGGAGTAGGTGATTCGATACTAAGAATCCCTCACCAGAGGCTAAGCCCACCAGTGAGGACAGAGTGGTCAGACAGGCCAGGTTTGGCAACAGAGAGGTAAGTATCAGTACAGAATCATGAAACAAAGGGATAACGGGTAACAGGCAGAGGTTCAGCAACTAGTCAGATAGGCAGAAGTACAGGAATGTTAAACAGGAAGCAAGGTCAGAGATTGTTAGGAATATGGTCATGCCACTTCCTGCCTGCTGGTGGTAGCATCGTGTTGAACTCTGATGAACTTCCTTTATTCCACCAGCAGGTGGCTCTAGAGACTTTGCATGACCTGAACTTTCCTTGTTCCACCACTGGGTGGCTCTATGCTGGCTGGAGACAGCTCTGCCACTGCAAGGGTTGCTCTCTATGGACTTTGCTTGTCGATCATGCTGCAGGTGTGTCCTCCTTATTTAAGAGCCCTGCAAGGAGCAACCTTTGCTAGAACTTTGTGCTCGCTAGCTGGAGTATATGGACAACCCTGGTTCTCTGGTATTCTGTATTTCTGTATCTGTTATCCTGTTACTGAACCTTGATTCTCTCTGACCTCGTTTACTGCCTGCTCCTTTTGTACCGTGATTGCTCGATTGTTGCCGACTTATGCTTTGTTCTGACTGTGATTTTGTGCCTGCCTCCTTGTACTGCGATTGTTGTATATATTGTATATATTTGTCCTGTGTATATGTGTATATATATCTGATAGATAGATAGATAGATAGATAGATAGATAGATAGATAGATAGATAGATAGGGTTTTGCACCTTGCTTTGGTTGTATGGTGTGTATGCATGTGGTGGTTGCGTTCTTGTATATAGTTGCCACCATATTCTCTGATTGCTGTACATAGTTGTTATGCATGCTGCTGCATTGAAATTGCATAATACTGTATGCACAATTGTAAATAAACCTTCCTGCATAGTATATTCCTGTCTCAGTGTCTGTGTTGCTGCAAACTGCGATCAATCCCAGTTTATCCGTTCAGGCTCGTAACAGAAGTTCTGGCCAATTACTGATTGCTGCAGCTACACTGTATACTGAGTTATCTGTCAGAATGAGTCCACAAGATCTTGATTACTATGCATTTTTGGCTGAGGAATCTGAGCAAGAATGCCGCACTTTCTTTGCTGATTATCCTAGGGAAGATCTGCTGAAGTTAATTAGCCAGGTTTATGGACTTGTTAAGGATGGATCGTTTGATTCACAGGATTTTGAATGCATAATCAAAATCTGGTATGATCTTGCGTTCCCTACAGTTTCTGATGGGTATTTACCACCTTACGATTTGCATAAAATTGAAGCCTTGATTAATTTGTTAGAAGATGATCAAATGGGTTTTTTTTTAACAAGGATAAACAAATTGTGCAAACATGCATTAACTCTCTCCAATCCTTGATCAATTAAGGCCTATGCAAATCTGGAAAGGCTTCACTTTTATTGTCTGCTTGGCAGAAAGTGTTATCTCCCAGCTCCATATCTCATGCCCTGCCTGTAAGAAATTAATTTGAATTTATATTTCATTCTGATCAAATTGAACATTTATTTGATTACTTGAGGAAGGATAGGCAGAGGTTTGTTGAATATTATGCCAATCAAGAAGAGGAATTTATAAGGGCCTGTATGTGTGCGACTCAGTCTCTGAATGTGCAAAAACTCTGCAAGTGTGAATCAGCTGCAAAGCTACTTGATGCCTGGTCTGAGATTCTGTCCTCTCATTTTCACTCTACCTCCTGTTAACCCTTCATATACCTCGAACCATGTCCAATACTCACAGCCTGCAACAGTTAAACAATTTGTACCTACATTACCAGTAATAACTAAATCTGTGTATTATGACTTGCCTGTCTCTACTGACCAGAAGAAATGTGCTACTAAGCAAACGGCCATCAGATCTACACCTTGGTCCACACAGTATCCAGTATCTGCATTAAAGTCTGTCCCAGTTTCAATGCTGAGGAAACCAAAACGCAAATACTTCCCTACAGCCTCTATCACTCCTGTGCAGCCTCCATCTGCCTCATCTCCTGTGCAGCCTCCATCCGCCTCATCTCTGGTGCAGCCTCCACCTGCCTCATCTCAGATGCCGTTTCCATCCATCTTGCCTTCTATACAGTCCTCTGCTATCACTTTACAACCTGCAGAGACTTTGTTCCAGCCCGCAGAGTGTTGCATCCAGCCCGCAGAGTGTTGCATCCAGCCCGCAGAGTGTTGCATCCAGCCCGCAGAGTGTTGCATCCAGCCCGCAGAGTGTTGCATCCAGCCCGCAGAGTGTTGCATCCAGCCCGCAGAGTGTTGCATCCAGCCCGCAGAGTGTTGCATCCAGCCCGCAGAGTGTTGCATCCAGCCCGCAGAGTGTTGCATCCAGCCCGCAGAGTGTTGCATCCAGCCCGCAGAGTGTTGCATCCAGCCCGCAGAGTGTTGCATCCAGCCTGCAGAGTGTTGCATCCAGCCCGCAGAGCTTTGCTCTCAGTCCGCACAGGCTCAGTTCACAGTTTCAGTGCCAGTCCACACAGACTGTATTGGGATCTCAGCCAACGGCCCAGCCAAGTGCTCAGCCAACGGCCCAGCCAAGTGCTCAGCCAACGGTCCAGCCAAGTGCTCAGCCAACGGCCCAGCCAAGTGCTCAGCCAACGGTCCAGCCAAGTGCTCAGCCAACGGCCCAGCCAAGTGCTCAACCAAAGGTCCAGATCCATGAGGTTACACAGGCTGCTGTCCTGTCTGAAACTACTGAGCCTGCTGCCCTGTCTGAAGCGTGCCAACCTGTTAACTTGCTTAAAGTTATCCCGTCTTCTGTTTTGCCTGAGGTTATGCAAGCTGCTGCCCAGCCTTCACAGACTTTTGTTGCTGATGGTGCCCGGCCTGCTACTGTTCTTGCTTCTCCTGGTAGTGCCTGGTCTGCTGAACTATTGAGGGCACCCAGTTTACCATCCAGCCTGTTGCTACCTTGTCTGAGACTATTCAGTCTGTTGCTAATATGCCTGCAGCACTACCTAAAGTTTTCCAGTTTACTGCTCAGATGTCACAGACCTCTGCTGTTGCTTCCAAGTCTGGCGACTCTGCTGTTGCTTCCAAGTCTGGCGACTCTGCTGTTGCTTCCAAGTCTGGCGACTCTGCTGTTGCTTCCAAGTCTGGCGACTCTGCTGTTGCTTCCAAGTCTGGCGACTCTGCTGTTGCTTCCAAGTCTGGCGACTCTGCTGTTGCTTCCAAGTCTGGCGACTCTGCTGTTGCTTCCAAGTCTGGTGACTCTGCTGTTGCTTCCAAGTCTGGCGACTCTGCTGTTGCTTCCAAGTCTGGCGACTCTGCTGTTGCTTCCAAGTCTGGCGACTCTGCTGTTGCTTCCAAGTCTGGCGACTCTGCTGTTGCTTCCAAGTCTGGCGACTCTGCTGTTGCTTCCAGGTCTGGCGACTCTGCTGTTGCTTCCAGGTCTGGCGACTCTGCTGTTGCTTCCAAGTCTGGCGACTCTGCTGTTGCTTCCAAGTCTGGCGACTCTGCTGCTGCTTCTGAGGGTATCCAGTCTGCTGCTGCCAGTGCTGGGCCGAAATTACGCATTAGCGTAATTACGCATCGTAATTCACTACAAATGCACCGTAAGCGTTACGTGTAAGGTTACGGTATTACGCGTAATTAATTACGCGTAGACCGTAGGGTTACGTTTTACGCGTAACAAATTACGCGTAAGACAGTAAACTCCCATTGAAATTACACAGTCTGCCGTAATCGCGTAATATTACGCTCCCGTATAATATAAAAAAGCTGCCGACTTTAAGGGTTAATAGCAAAGCCCCCTTAAGTGCTAAGAGCCTCAAATTTGGAGAATATATTAAGGAGATCAGAAGGAATAAGAGGAATTTTTTTTTTTCAAAAAGACCTTATAGTTTTTGAGAAAATCGATGTTAAAGTTTCAAAGGAAAAATATATACATTTAAAAACCCGCCGACTTTAACGGTTAATAGCAAAGCCTGCTTAAAATTTAGGAACACCAAATTCACAGGGTATATTAAGGGGATCAGTGGGAATAAGAGGAAAAAATTTTTTTTCAAAAAGACCTTATAGTTTTTGAGAAAATCGATTTTTAAGTTTCAAGGGCGAAAATGTCTTTTAAATGCGGAAAATGTCAGTTTTTTTTGCACAGGTAACAATAGTGTTTTATTTTCATAGATTCCCCCAAGTGGGAAGAGTTTTACTTACTTCGTTCTGAGTGTGGGAAATATAAAAAAAAAACGACGTGGGGTCCCCCCTCCCAGACCTCTTTAACCCCTTGTCCCCCATGCAGACTGGGATAGCCAGAATGCGGAGCACCGGCCGCGTGGGGCTCCGCACCCTGACTATACCAGCCCGCATGGTCCATGGATTGGGGGGTCTCGGAAGGGGAGGGGCAGCCAAGCTTTCCCCTCCCCCTCCGAGCCCTTGTCCAATCCAAGGACAAGGGGCTCTTCTCCACCTCCGATGGGCGGTGGAGGTGGAGGCTGCGATTTCCTGGGGAGGGGTTCATGGTGGCATCTGGGAGTCCCCTTTAAAAAGGGGTCCCCCAGATGCCCACCCCCCTCCCAGGAGAAATGAGTATAGAGGTACTTGTAGTACCCCTTACCCATTTCCTTTAAGAGTTAAAAGTAAATAAACACACAAACACATAGAAAAAGTATTTTAATTGAACAAAAAACATAACCATGAAAAAAGTCCTTTAATATTCTTAATTAACCATTAATACTTACCTGTCCCTTTAAAAGCCAGTTCCCACGCAATATCCTCGGAAATATACTAATCAGTTACAATGTAACAAAGTTATTACAATGTAACAACTTTGTTACATTGTAACTACGCCGCACCCGACGTCACTCACCGCCGCCGCCGCCACCGCGTCTGTGCTGCAGGACCCGACAGAGCTCTGAGCTATAGCTCAGAGCTCTCTAAGCATCTTTGTATTTGGGCTCCAAGGAGCCCCATTGGTCCTTAGCAGACCAATGGGGTTCCTTCTGATTTGAAGGAACCCCATTGGTCTGCTAAGGACCAATGGGGCTCCTTGGAGCCCAAATACAAAGATGCTTTCGAGAGCTCTGAGCTAATATAGCTCAGAGCTCTGTCGGGTGAAGGGACGCTAAGTCCCCGCCGGCTCCGCTGCCCTCCCCGCCTCTCCCACATGTCACCTATATACATGCTGGCACCCATGGGTGCCAGCATGTATATGAGTGACAGGTGTGGGTGGAGTGGACGGCGGGAGCCGGCGGGGACTAGCGTGTATGCGGCGGCCGGCGGGTGAGCGGCGAGTGACGTCGGGTGCGGTGGTGTTACAAAGTAACAAAGTTGTTACATTGTAATAACTTTGTTACATTGTAACTGATTAGTATATTTCCGAGGATATTGCGTGGGAACTGGCTTTTAAAGGGACAGGTAAGTATTAATGGTTAATTAAGAATATTAAAGGACTTTTTTCGTGGTTATGTTTTTTGTTCAATTAAAATACTTTTTCTATGTGTTTGTGTGTTTATTTACTTTTAACTCTTAAAGGAAATGGGTAAGGGGTACAAGTACCTCTATACTCATTTCTCCTGGGAGGGGGGGTGGGCATCTGGGGGACCCCTTTTTAAAGGGGACTCCCAGATGCCACCATGAACCCCTCCCCAGGAAATCGCGGCCTCCACCTCCACCGCCCATCGGAGGTGGAGAAGAGCCCCTTGTCCTTGGATTGGACAAGGGCTCGGAGGGGGAGGGGAAAGCTTGGCTGCCCCTCCCCTTCCGAGACCCCCCAATCCATGGACCATGCGGGCTGGTATAGTCAGGGTGCGGAGCCCCACGCGGCCGGTGCTCCGCATTCTGGCTATCCCAGTCTGCATGGGGGACAAGGGGTTAAAGAGGTCTGGGAGGGGGGACCCCACGTCGTTTTTTTTTTATATTTCCCACACTCAGAACGAAGTAAGTAAAACTCTTCCCACTTGGGGGAATCTATGAAAATAAAACACTATTGTTACCTGTGCAAAAAAAAAATGACATTTTCCGCATTTAAAAGACATTTTCGCCCTTGAAACTTAAAAATCGATTTTCTCAAAAACTATAAGGTCTTTTTGAAAAAAATTTTTTCCTCTTATTCCCACTGATCCCCTTAATATACCCTGTGAATTTGGTGTTCCTAAATTTTAAGCAGGCTTTGCTATTAACCGTTAAAGTCGGCGGGTTTTTAAATGTATATATTTTTCCTTTGAAACTTTAACATCGATTTTCTCAAAAACTATAAGGTCTTTTTGAAAAAAAAAATTTTCCTCTTATTCCTTCTGATCTCCTTAATATATTCTCCAAATTTGAGGCTCTTAGCACTTAAGGGGGCTTTGCTATTAACCCTTAAATTCGGCGGCTACCTAACATTGATCCATGCGTCAACTTTTCCGCTTGGCAGCATGACCTTACGCATTAATTGCTAGTAAGATTTTACGCGTAAACCTATAACGTAATAACCTGAATTACGGTATACTTACGCGTAATTGCGTAAGTGCTATGCGTAATTATAGACATGTACCGAAATTGACTGTCTATGCCGTAAGCGTAATTTCGTAATGCGTAATAGCGTAAAATTACGCGTAATGATCCGTAAGCGTAGCTTTCTCCATTACGACCAGCACTGGCTGCTGCTTCTGAGGGTATCCAGTCTGCTGCTGCTTCTGAGGGTATCCAGTCTGCTGCTGCTTCTGAGGGTATCCAGTCTGCTGCTGCTTCTGAGGGTATCCAGTCTGCTGCTGCTTCTGAGGATATCCAGTCTGCTGCTGCTTCTGAGGGTATCCAGTCTGCTGCTGCTTCTGAGGGTATCCAGTCTGCTGCTGCTTCTGAGGGTATCCAGTCTGCTGCTGCTTCTGAGGGTATCCAGTCTGCTGCTGCTTCTGAGGGTATCCAGTCTGCTGCTGCTTCTGAGGGTATCCAGTCTGCTGCTGCTTCTGAGGATATCCAGTCTGCTGCTGCTTCTGAGGGTATCCAGTCTGCTGCTGCTTCTGAGGGTATCCAGTCTGCTGCTGCTTCTGAGGGTATCCAGTCTGCTGCTGCTTCTGAGGGTATCCAGTCTGCTGCTGCTTCTGAGGGTATCCAGTCTGCTGCTGCTTCTGAAGGTATCCAGTCTGCTGCTGCTTCTGAGGGTATCCAGTCTGCTGCTGCTGCTGCTCAGCCATCACAGACTCCTCCTGCTGCTGATCAGCCACCACAGACTCCTCCTGCTGCTTCTGCTGCTCAGCCACCACAGACTCCTCCTGCTGCTGCTGTCCAGCCACTACAGGCTCCTCCTGCTGCTGTTGTCAGCCAGCCACTACAGACTCCTGCTGCTGTTGAGGTCCGGCCACTACAGACTCCTGCTGCTGTTGTGGTCCAGCCACTACAGACTCCTGCTGCTGTTGTGGTCCAGCCACTATAGACTCCTGCTGCTGTTGTGGTCCAGCCACTACAGACTCCTGCTGCTGTTGTGGTCCAGCCACTACAGACTCCTGCTGCTGTTGTGGTCCAGCCACTACAGACTCCTGCTGCTGTTGTGGTCCAGCCACTACAGACTCCTGCTGCTGTTGTGGTCCAGCCACTACAGACTCCTGCTGCTGTTGTGGTCCAGCCACTACAGACTCCTGCTGCTGTTGTGGTCCAGCCACTACAGACTCCTGCTGCTGTTGTGGTCCAGCCACTACAGACTCCTGCTGCTGTTGTGGTCCAGCCACTACAGACTCCTGCTGCTGTTGTGGTCCAGCCACTACAGACTCCTGCTGCTGTTGTGGTCCAGCCACTACAGACTCCTGCTGCTGTTGTGGTCCAGCCACTACAGACTCCTGCTGCTGTTGTGGTCCAGCCACTACAGACTCCTGCTGCTGTTGCCGTCCAGCCACTACAGACTCCTGCTGCTGTTGCTGGCCAGCCTCTACAGACTCCTGCTGCTGTTGCTGGCCAGCCTCTACAGACTCCTGCTGCTGCTGTCCAGTTACCTCAATCTGTTGCTGATTTTCCTCCAGAGGGTTTCCTTTCAAATCCCCCTGACTGGTGGTTTCCTGTCTTCTTTCCAGCCTGATGTCTGGCAGTCCACTGCCAAGCGACCTCCTGAACCTGCTCTTCGTCTTGATGGCACCCAGTCTACTGCTAATGCTTGCCACTTCACTGCCATGCCTAAGGCCTACCAGCCTGGTGTTCTTCTTGATGTCTTTTGTCTCCAGTTCCTAATTCAGCATCCTGAGATACAAAGTGAAACATTTAATTTTTTGTTTCCCTCCCTGCCCACCCAGTGTTGGCATAAATTGTCAACCTTCCTGTATGATTTCCTGTCATCCACCTCTTGGGATCCTGGCGGTAGTGGTATATGGTCTTGTTGGAGCGTCCTGAGGCCGCTCCTTAAGGGGGGGGGGGGGGGGGTTATGTTAGGAATATGGTCATGCCACTTCCTGCCTGCTGGTGGTAGCATCTTGTTGAACTCTGATGAACTTCCTTTATTCCACCAGCAGGTGGCTCTAGAGACTTTGCATGACCTGAACTTTCCTTGTTCCACCACTGGGTGGCTCTATGCTGGCTGGAGACAGCTCTGCCACTGCAAGGGTTGCTCTCTATGGACTTTGCTTGTCGATCATGCTGCAGGTGTGTCCTCCTTATTTAAGAGCCCTGCAAGGAGCAACCTTTGCCAGAACTTTGTGCTCGCTAGCTGGAGTATCTGGACAACCCTGGTTCTCTGGTATTCTGTATTTCTGTATCTGTTATCCTGTTACTGAACCTTGATTCTGTCTGACCTCGTTTACTGCCTGCTCCTTTTGTACCGTGATTGCTCGATTGTTGCCGACTTATGCTTTGTTCTGACTGTGATTTTGTGCCTGCCTCCTTGTACTGCGATTGTTGTATATATTGTATATATTTGTCCTGTGTGTATGTGTATATATATCCTGTATATATTTAGGTAGATAGATAGATAGGGTTTGGGGGGTTTTGCTCCTTGCTTTGGTTGTATGGTGTGTATGCATGTGGTGGTTGCGTTCTTGTATATAGTTGCCACCATATTCTCTGACTGCTGTACATAGTTGTTATGCATGCTGCTGCATTGAAATTGCATAATACTGTATGCACGATTGTAAATAAACCTTCCTGCGTAGTATATTCCTGTCTCAGTGTCTGTGTTGCTGCAAACTGCGATCAATCCCAGTTTATCCGTTCAGGCTCGTAACAGAGATATAGCCAGAATCATACACAGGTAATCAATAACAATATAACAATTCCTAGTCTAGGTGTGAAGTCCTTGGTTTCAACACCTGGGATCTAGTCTAAGGTCTGAGCGCTAACATGTAAGTGTTCACAACAGCAGACGAAGACCGAATGATAAGTGAAGGCTTGTGCGGAAGAGGGAGACTCTCAGCCACTCCCACCTTGACTTTCCGCCAATCCGAGCGGCGAGAGTCATCCCTGAAATCAGCCGACCGGCAGGTCAGCTGACGCGCCTTCTGCTGGCATAAAGGTCCTGTCTCCACGCGCACCCACACGAGACAGACCTCCTGTGAGTCAGAGAACCGACCGTTCCCGGCGTGCCAGATGGAGAATGCTTGCGAGCCAGGGAAGGAAGCGGCTGCAGACACCCCCTGTTGTTACAGGAGTGTTGCCACAAGAGAAAAGTATTGTGCACTCAGGGTTGGGGGAGGGGGGTCTTTTCATAAGGCTACTAGGGAGTCACTGCGTGTAAAGAATGAAAGTGAAATGGGGCGCTGTCATAGTATGAGGAGTATGAGATGACCACATGCTTTTACTCTCCCAGAAAATACTGTGGTAGAGGTATGAGAGAGAATTACGCTCCTGATGTGTGAGTAAAAGAGCTATCATGCATGTGCAGTACCTCTTCTATGCACTCATCAAAAGGGAAAGTTTGTCTCACTCCTCTAACAAACTATTTGCTACCCAGAATTGGAACTCCCCATCTCCTTCCCCCTCAAAACATTGGAAATTGGAAAGGCAGGCCAGGCGGGATATTAAAAAAAAATACTTCCAGTATAGGTAGCCTGGAATAGTTGCCCCCAGTTTAGGTAGCCTGGTATAGTTGCCCCCAGTATAGGTAGCCTGGTATAGTTGCCCCAGTATAGGTAGCCTGGTATAGTTGCCCCCAGTATAGGTAGCCTGGTATAGTTGCCTCCAATATAGGTAGCCTGGTATAGTTGCCCCAGTATAGGTAGCCTGGTATAGGGGCCTCCAGTATAGGTAGCCTGGTATAGTTGCCCCCAGTATAGGTAGCCTGGTATAGTTGCCCCCAGTATAGGTAGCCTGATATAGTTGCCTCCAATATAGGTAGCCTGGTATAGTTGCCCCAGTATAGGTAGCCTGGTATAGGTGCCTCCAGTATAGGTAGCCTGGTATAGTTGCCCCCAGTATAGGTAGCCTGGTATAGTTGCCTCCAATATAGGTAGCCTGGTATAGTTGCCCCAGTATAGGTAGCCTGGTATAGGTGCCTCCAGTATAGGTAGCCTGGTATAGTTGCCCCCAGTATAGGTAGCCTGGTTTAGTTGCCCCCAGTACAGGTAGCCTGGTTTAGTTGCCCCCAGTATAGGTAGCCTGGTTTAGTTGCCCCCAGTATAGGCAGCCTAGTATAGTTGCCCCCAGTATAGGTAGCCTGGTATAGGTGCCTCCAGTATAGGTAGCCTGGTATAGTTGCCCCCAGAATAGGTAGCCTGGTATAGTTGCCTCCAATATAGGTAGCCTGGTATAGTTGCCCCAGTATAGGTAGCCTGGTATAGGGGCCTCCAGTATAGGTAGCCTGGTATAGTTGCCCCCAGTATAGTTGCCCCCAGTATAGGTAGCCTGGTATAGTTGCCTCCAATATAGGTAGCCTGGTATAGTTGCCCCAGTATAGGTAGCCTGGTATAGGTGCCTCCAGTATAGGTAGCCTGGTATAGTTGCCCCCAGTATAGGTAGCCTGGTATAGTTGCCTCCAATATAGGTAGCCTGGTATAGTTGCCCCAGTATAGGTAGCCTGGTATAGGTGCCTCCAGTATAGGTAGCCTGGTATAGTTGCCCCCAGTATAGGTAGCCTGGTTTAGTTGCCCCCAGTATAGGTAGCCTGGTTTAGTTGCCCCCAGTATAGGCAGCTTAGTATAGTTGCCACCAGTATAGGTAGCCTGGTATAGGTGCCTCCAGTATAGGTAGCCTGGTATAGTTGCCCCCAGTTTAGGCAGCCTGTTATAGTCGCCCCCAGTATAGGCAGCCTAGTATAGTTGCCCCCAGTATAGGCAGCCTGGTATAGTTGCCCCCAGTATAGGTAGCCTGGTATAGTTGACTCCAGTATAGGTATAGGTGTCCCCAGTATAGGCAGCCAGGTATAGGTAACCCCAGTATAGGTAGCCTGGTATAGTTGCCCCAGTATAGGTAGCCTGGTATAATTGCCCCCAGTATAGGCAGCCTGGGATAGGTAACCCCAGAATAGGTAGCCTGGTATAATTGCCCCAGTATAGGCAGCCTGGTATAGGTAACCCCAGTATAGGTAGCCTGGTATAGTTGACCCCAGTATAGGTAGCCTGGAGGGTGGAGCAGTGGGCATGCACAACTGCAGGGAGGGGGGTCTGACTTTCTTGCCCTCCTCCAGTGCTCCACGCCAGAAATTAGAGCAGTGGCTGGGAAGGGAAACTACCCCTTTCTGTGTTCCATGTGCTGGGGCTCCAGTCTTTGCTGCTCTTCTCTGTCTCTGCTGCTCAGTCTATGCCCTGATGAGTGGAACAGAGATGACTGACTAGCGACGATTGGAGCTTAAGCACATGGAATGCAGAAGAGGTAAGCCTCCCTGCCTAACTACTGCTATAATTTCTGAAGGGGGAAGCACTGGATTGGGGCCCAAGGTGAAGGAGGGGGAAGTCGTCTCCCCCTTCCTGCAACTGTGTGTGACCAATGCAACCTCCACCTTCACTGCGCCCCGCCTATAAAAATGGCCTTGTGCAGGCCCCAGAGCCACACCTCCCCCAGACTTCTTCCCTTAGCCCCCCACCCCCACAATTGCTTCCACTACGGGGACGGATGTTACACCACTGAGTACAGTATGCTCATGGGATGCTGTCTTTCAGGTAAATGAGAAAGCACTCTAAAAAGGATTTACTAGCAGTGTTCTTTATAAAAATTGTTAGGCAATATCACATAATTGATCACATTGATAGATGTCTTACAGCTACACAATTTTAAACTGAACTGTGAGAAAACGCGGAAAAGCCGCCGCGAGTACTCAGAGTAAGGCAGCTGATTCCGCGTTCAACATGGCAGCTGGCGCGCATGGGCCTGCATCCACTAGCCTGACAGAGCGCGGAGAAACCACCGCATGCCCAGTGAACAAGGCGGCGGATTCCGCGTCCGACGCAGCGGTTTGCACGCATGGGCTTACCACTAGCAGTATGGCTGAACACGGGGAAACCGCCGCATGCTCTGACAGCGGTGCGGCTGGCCCCGCGTTCAAACCTACAGATGCATTACAACACCTGTCTGGTGTGGCTGGGACTGATAGTCCACACAGATTCAGAAGGACGCGCGCGCTGAGAGGCAGAGCCTTTATGGCAGTTAGAAGGGTGTCAGCTGATCTAGCCGATCAGCTGACAATTCTATCAGTTTTCATTGGTCCAGCACTTAGGGGAGGTGCTGGAGAGCGCGTGGGTATATATACTGGGTGCTGTTCATTTCTCTGGTGTCTGGCGTTGCGATCACTACGTGGTAGCACTCAGACCTTGTCAGTATCTGTGATATTATCTGTGTTATTATTTAAACAAGTTCCTAGGTGTTGATGACCAGGGACCTCACACCTCAGACTAGGAATTAGCTTTTCCATCTAGTTATACTCAGACCAGTTCCAGGGTGTTGATGATCAAGGAGCTCACACCCCAGACTAGGCATTGTTGATTATTTGTTATGACCTTCTGATTTCCTGACTACTCTTCTTATCTCTGATTAGGTACTTCGCTATATCTGATACTCTGTTGCCGAACTCTGCTTGTCTTAGGATTCCGCATCTGTCTCTTGTCTCTGTCCCTGATCTGTCTGTCTGTTGCCGATCCGGCTTGCCCGACCTCGAGAGCTATCTCCTCAGTCAAGAGATAGCTCACAGACCTGTGGGTGACACCCTTCCTTGGTGTCACTCACACTCTGTCCTTCCTACTCCTAGCCTGACCCCTCCCTCGGGAGAGTCTCTGGCTTGCGGAAGGAACGTGTTACTGTGCAGTACTTCTAACTGCTGTGCACCTGCTCCTCAGGTGCAGTCCTCAAAGTATTTCTGTTGCACCAAACACTCTTATTACCCAGGTGTCCAGAGGTTAGAGATATATCTGATTATCGATGATACTGCAGATCATCAATAATTGGGTATATATCTGTATTCTCGGTGATACTGCAGATCACCGGTAATCAGACCCTCTCTGTGTTACACCGATCGTTACATGAACCTACTCCAGTGCAAACCAAGAGTGTGATAGGGAAGGTAAAAAAAAAGAAGATATACATCAGAATCACCTTTATTCAACAAGCATGGCTTCAGCAAATTATGTACCTGGAATTAATTTTGGTGCACATGGCAATGGCAGTTGTACATGTACAGATATAGAGTAGACAGCATGAGAAATGGTCATGAAACAGGCATAAGAAGCATACGTTAAAAACAAGGGATACAGACATAAACTTCAGTAGCTACTGCCTGTATGGGGCCAGTTCCGCACAGTGGAAGTTCGGGGTGGGTGTGTTGCGGTAATTTAATTAATGCACCCAATAAGAATGAAAGAAAACCTGTACTGAGATAAATCTCCCCTGGGGGGTACTCACCTGAGGTGGGGAAAGCCTCCGGATCGTTTTGAGGCTTCCCTGGTCCACCTCGGTCCCACAACGGCGGCAATAAAGCTCCCCAAACAGCGGGGATGTAAATAATTACCTTCCCAGCTCCAGCTTCAGCGCAGTATCGGCTCTCCGCCTCAGAGATAGGCGGAAATAGCCGATCGCTGTCGGGCCACTCTACTGCGCAGGCGCAAGTCTCCTGTGCCTGCGCAGTAGAGCGGACCCAACGGAGATCAGCTATTTTCGCCTATCTCCATGCAGGAAGCTGCAACAGCGCCCACGCTGGAGCCAGGGAAGATAAATAAATCAGCGCTTGTCAGCCTTGTCGAGGGTGGATTCCGGGACACTTCAGGGGAGCCAGCGCTGGACTGTCTGCAGCTACAGGGGAGGGGGAAGCCACATTGGGACCCTGAGGCTTCCCACTCCCAAGGTGGGTACCTCCAGGGGAACTTTTTTTTCGTTACAGGGTCTCTTTAACTTGCACCATTAAAGAATCAAGATCAATGTTTTCAGGGTCGGCATCAGTGGAGGAGCGGGCATGCAAATGATTCCTATTACAGGGAAAGCTGATTCATATTCCAAAACATTTAAATACCGACTGGAAATCGGCATTTACGATTGGAACTCGGAAATCGGAAAACAGAAATTAGAATTCAGCAGAAATTCAATTTAAGGATTTCTGTAATTTTAGCTCAGTCATAGAACTCGGAAGCATTGGAACAATCAGAGAATGCAGAATTTTCCCACAAAAATTGGATTACCCCAGTAATTTTAGACCAATCACACGATTGATTTTCCATTTTTTCCAACTTTCAATTTTCAAACTCCACCTCTCCCCCACCTCCAGCGCCACCTTCAGCGCTTCCCCCTCCAGCAATGACAGCAGCGGCAGCAGGCAGGGAACGTGGACTCACCTGTTCCGTGGTCCATGCAACATTGACTCTTCTCTGCAGCGCTTTACTCTACTTCCTGATTAGTTTATAAAGTAGAGTGAGGCTATGCAGAGATAAGTGGACATCACATGGAATGTGGAAGAGATGAGTCCACATTTCCTGCCTGCTGCCACTGCTGTCATAGTTATAGTTATATAGTTATTTGGGTTGAAAAAAGATATACGTCCATCGAGTTCAACCACAAAGTACAACACCAGCCTATTCCCTCACATAACCCTGTTGATCCAGAGGAAGGCAAAAAACCCTTACAAGGCATGGTCCAATTAGCCCTAAAAAGCCAAAAAAAACCCTTCCTGACTCCAGATGGCAATCAGATAAAATCCCTGGATCAACACCACTGAGCATTACCTAGTAATTATAGCCATGGATGTCTTTCAATGCAAGGAAAGCATCTAAGCCCCCTTTAAATGCAGATATATAATTTGCCATAACTAGTTCCTGTGGCAATGCATTCCACATCTTAATCACTCTTACTGTAAAGAACCCTTTCCTAATTAAATGGCTAAAACGTTTTTCTTCCATGCACAGATCATGTCCATTAGTCCTTTGTGGAAGCCTAGGGACAAAAAGCTCATCCGCCAAAGTTTTATACTGCACTCTGATGTATTTATACATGCTAATTAGATCCCCTTTAAGGTGTCTTTTCTCCAGACTAAATAAATCCAGTTTATCTAACCTTTCTTGGTAAGTGAGTCTCTACACCTGCTCTAAGGCCCAGTGCACACCAAAACCGCTAGCAGATTCTCAAAACGCTAGAGGGTTTTGGAGCAGATTTCAGAGCGATTCTAGGCATGTTTAGAGGCGTTTTCTAAACATGCAGAGCGTTTTTGGGAGCATTTTTGTGTAGCAGATTACAAATATTGTTACAGTAAAAGCTGTTACTGAACAGCTTCTGTAACAAAAACACCTGAAAAACCGCTCTGATCTAGCTTTTTTCAGAGCGGTTTGTGCTTTTCCTATACTTTACATTGAGGCCGAAACGCTTCTGCAAACCGCAACCATGCAGCAGGAGGCACGTTCGCAGTTTGCTAAAAACCTCAAACCGCTGGTGTGCACTATCCCATTGAAATACATTAGCCAAGCGTTTTCACAGGCGGATGCAGTTGGCAGATCGCTGCTAAAACCGCTCGGTGTGCACTGGGCCTCAAACAGCAATATCTTTCCTGTAATGTGGTGCCCAGAACTGAATTCCATATTCCAGATGTGGCCTTACTAGAGAGAATTAAACAGGAGCAATATTATGCTAGCATCTCGAGTTTTTATTTCCCTTTTAATGCATCACAACATTTTATTAGCTTTAGCTGCAGCGGCTTGGCGTTGAGTACATTTATTTAACTTGTTGTCGATGAGTACTCCTAAGTCCTTCTCCAAGTTTGATGTCCCCAACTGTATCCCATTTATTTTCTGTGGTGCTAGACCCTTGGTACGACCAAAATGCATGACTTTACATTTTTCAACATTGAATTTCATCTGCCATTTATGTGCCCATATAGCCATCCTATCCAGATACTGTTGCAATATGTCCCAATCTTCCTGATAGTTGATGATTCAGCACAATTTTGTATCATCTGCAAAAATGGCAAAATTGCTTTCTACTGCATCTACTAGATCAGGGTTTCTCAATAAAAAACACCTTACAGTCACGACTGGGCGCCCCTAGGGACCCAGCGCCCGGGGGCACATGTCCTACCCTGCCCCCCAAGCTACGCCCCTGCTCACCGCTGTGTGTCCCCTTTCCTGCACTGTGCCACCTCCTGCACCTAAAAATGGCCATGTTTGGGCCCCAGAGCCGTGGCCCCCATAAGGCTTCCCCTAAGGACCCCCTGGGCTGTATTTCTTGCAGAGGCAAATGTTATGCCCTTGTATCATAGCAGTCATGTGACACATGATCTAAGCAAACCAGGTGTGTCATAACATGTGCCATAGACCTTTTGTGAGTTGCCCGGATCATCACCCAGTAAAATCATGGCAATTACTCACCTCCTCCAATTCGAATGATTGGTTTCTAGAGCCTGCAGACATCCTCTTCTCCAGGCTTTACCCCCTAGTGCCTGGGAAGGCATTAGATGCTAGGGGAAAAAGTCTGGAAGAGAGGAGGATGTCAGCAGGCTCAGAGAGCTGACAGACGGAGGAGGTGAGTAACTATTTAACTCCTGCAGGAAATGTCAATTGAGAAGCAGCAGTAGGAGTTGGGCTCTCAGCTCAGTCCAGCACACAGTCTCACTCCCTCCAGCCACCGGCTCCAGTGACTTCAGAGCTCCTTGGATATCATGCTGACTGACAGCATGGCACTGTGTGTGTAAAAGTGGTTAAAGCATTGGCTGCAGCCTTATATGGGATTTGATTTGACTTATTGAACTGTTAGACACAGCAGAGCTTGTAAAACAATTGCGATGTATGGGTCCTTCTCAACTTTTTTTTTTCTAAGGAGCTTAGGCAAAGCTGATTGTGTGGACTCTAACCCTTAAGGTGCCCATACATCAGGCGACTTTGGCGGCCGATCCACCAACCAATTTGATTCTAATTATGTAATAGGTTGAAAATTGGTGCCGCCAGGGGCGCCTCTGGTCATTTGTCCCTCCAGGCTAGAAAACCTGCCCCTCGGGGTGCCAATTGCCAAACGTGGCAGTGTTTTACCAGAAAATAATCATAATTTGGTAGCATTTCACCAGAAAATAATTAAAATGTAAAACATTTCACCAGAAAATAATCGTAATGCAGCAGCATTTGACCAGAAAATAATCGTAATGTGGAAAATATACTTATTGTGGCAGTGTTTCACCAGAAAATGCACATATTGCAGAAGAATTTAACCAAAAAATAATTCTAATGCGGCATTGTTTCACCAGAATATACATGTATTGCGGAAGCGTTTCACCAGAAAAAAAAATCATAATGCGGCAGCATTTCACCATCTTCGGAAACCATTTTCCCATAGCCCTGCTCTGCCTGCCGAAATCCACAGACCCCACAGGCTGGAGAGGGCAGCTGTGGGCTGCGGCCGGTGAACTGGCAAGGCATCTGACTGACGCAACACAAGCCAGTTTACCACCAATGCTGTTATATAAGGTAAGGAACACTGCCTATTTATGGACTATGCTGCATATTTGAAATCTAAATACAATTTATTGATATAGTATAACAATGATAGCAAGCTGACCAACAAGTAACCCCCCCCCCCCAATGCCTTCGCAAACTTCCTCCTGGCGTCTGCTGCACAGTGTCCATTTGCTGTCGGCAGAAACTGCCTACTTTACCGCTAAGAGCCACCGCACCACACTAGCTCTGCTGGAATGTGAGGAATCGCGCGGCAGGCCATGGTCCATAGGTGGTACATGTCAGTTCAAGCAGGTCACCATCGTCCTATCCATCGCAGCATGAGGCTTTTGAGGTTTGACATCAGTTATGTGTCAGTAATGGTTGCGTACGTATGATATGCAAAGGCGTGTACTGGTTACACATGGGTGAGACTCTGAAGATTTGCACGCATTTGCCTGTCATCTGAATGTCACTTTTTTACAGTTCAACCTTGAGCCTGAAGAATTTGCATGCATGCTTGGACCCCTAATTCATAGGAAGTGCACTCCTATATGGGACACGTGTGTCTACAGGGAGTGCAGAATTATTAGGCAAGTGGTATTTTTGAGGAATAATTGTATTATTGAACAACAACCATGTTCTAAATGAACCCAAAAAACTCATTAATATCAAAGCTGAATATTTTTGAAAGTCGTTTTTAGTTTGTTTTTAGTTTTAGCTATTTTAGGGGGATATCTGTGTGTGCAAGTGACTATTACTGTGCATAATTATTAGGCAACTTAACAAAAAACAAATCTATACCCATTTCGATTATTTATTTTTACCAGTGAAACCAATATAACATCTCAACATTCACAAATATACATTTCTGACATTCAAAAACAAAACAAAAACAAATCAGTGAACAATATAGCCACCTTTCTTTGCAAGGACACTCAAAAGCCTGCCATCCATGGATTCTGTCAGTGTTTTCATCTGTTCACCATCAAAATTGCGTGCAGCAGCAACCACAGCCTCCCAGGCACTGTTCAGAGAGGTGTACTGTTTTCCCTCCTTGTAAATCTCACATTTTATGATGGACCATAGGTTCTCAATGGGGTTCAGATCTGGTGAACAAGGAGGACATGTCATTAGTTTTTCTTATTTTATACCCTTTCTTGCCAGCCACGCTGTGGAGTACTTGGACGCTTGTGATGGAGCATTGTCCTGCATGAAAATCATGTTTTTCTTGAAGGATGCAGAATTCTTCCTGTACCACTGCTTGAAGAAGGTGTCTTCCAGAAACTGGCAGTAGGACTGGGAGTTGAGCTTGACTCCATCCTCAACCCGAAAAGGCCCCACAAGCTCATCTTTGATGATACCAGCCCAAACCAGTACTCCACCTCCACCTTGCTGGCGTCTGAGTCGGACTGGAGCTTTCTGCCCTTTACCAATGCAGCCACGGGCCCATCCATCTGGCCCATCAAGACTCACTCTCATTTCATCAGTCCATAAAACCTTAGAAAAATCAGTCTTGAGATATTTCTTGACCCAGTTTTGACATTTCAGCTTGTGTGTCTTGTTCAGTGGTGGTCGTCTTTCAGCCTTTCTTACCTTGGCCATGTCTCTGATCATTGCACACCTTGTGCTTTTGGGCACTCCAGTGATGTTGCAGCTCTGAAATATGGCCAAACTGGTGGCAAGTGGCATCTTGGCAGCTGCACACTTGACTTTTCTCAGTTCATGGGCAGTTATTTTGCGCCTTGGCTTTTCCACACGCTTCTTGCGACCCTGTTGACTATTTTGAATGAAACGATTGATTGTTCGATGATCACGCTTAAGAAGCTTTGCAATTTTAAGAGTGCTGCATCCCTCTGCAAGACATTAGTAGATGACTGGTGTCAGGACACCTTCTGAGGAAAAGACACAGGAAACAAAAAACACGGGAGCCCAATAGTGTAATATGTTTAGTCAAAATTGTCAATGTAGAAGATAAGAATCTACTCACAAGAGTGGGTTGCAAAGGAGCAACCGACCACAGGAAGCAGGTGGAGACAATTAACCCAACTCCACTCGGGGAGGTCACTAAGGACCTGGATGCGGTCACTCTCCTTGGAAAAAAGAAGGGAGGCAGATGTCCACCGTGGTGTAAACCACATATGTTCTGCCTCCACCCCTCACACGGGTATCGTATGGGGGTTAGGGATGCACTTAATGGTTTAAAGAGGTGCCCTGGTAGTATATAAAAGCGTTTAAAAGCAGTTTAAAACCGAGAAAATTTTGAGGTTGCTTAGCTTGCTATTTCAATTGGCCTGGCACTGCTATTGGCCTGAGGAAGTGGGCTCAGACCCGTGAAACGCGTTGCCTGTGCTGCCAATAAAATCGTTTGTCCCTACAAAGATTTGTCGTCCTTGAGGTAAGCAACCTCAAACCTTTCTCGGTTTTAAACTGCTTTTAAACGCTTTTATATACCACCAGGGCGCCTCTTTAAACCATTTAGTGCTCTGCAAGACATCTCACTATTTTTGACTTTTCTGAGCCTGTCAAGTTCTTCTTTTGACCCATTTTGCCAAAGGAAAGGAAGTTGCCTAATAATTATGCACACCTCATATAGGGTGTTGATGTCATTAGACCACACCCCTTCTCATTACAGAGATGCACATCACCTAATATGCTTAATTGGTAGTAGGCTTTCGAGCCTATACAGCTTGGAGTAAGACAACATGCATAAAGAGGATGATGTGGTCAAAATACTCATGTGCCTAATAATTCTGCACTCCCTGTATAGCCAAGATAGTCCTGCTATTGGTTTTATGTGTTTTTTTTTTTAAATTGTTGGTCAGCTTGCTATCATTGTTATACTATATCAATAAATTGTATTTAGATTTCAGCTCTGAGCTCCCTTGCTTGCTACCTATGATTAATCAAAATTCAAGGTGAGGCGAGCACTGCACATGCAGTTGACAGGTTGATATCCCATTTTTTTCCTGTTTATGTTGCATCTTTGTTTTGTATTACTGGAGAGGGGGCTTCATCCAACATTTTGCTAGACAGGCCTACTTAGACTGTTGCTAAGTTAATGTAAATTTGGCTCCACCTGTGACGATACCCATAATCAGGGCAAGGCCGAGGCAGAGGCAAGAGAGGCTCCAGCCTCAGGGCGCAGTGTAGGAGGGGGCACACAACTCACTCAGCTATTGTGTTTGAAGCAGAGAGAAATAAGAAAAGTGGATACATAGCAGTGACTGCAAGCCAGATAACTAGTGATTAAGGTGTTGGGGGGTTTGAGGCCCTGGGGCGCCTCTTAGTCTAATAGCAATGATTGTGTGATGGCTGTGGTGGGAGGGATGAGGGGGGCACTTTGGTGTCTCAGCCTTGGGTGCTGGAGGACCTTGTCCCAGCTCTGCCCACAATGCCCATTTATTGCTGCGGCGCACTTTGCACACTGCAGGGGTGCCCAGGCACGTGCAGAAGGGGGGACTCCGGGTGCCCAGGCACCCCCTTTTTTAAAATCTTCAATAAAAATGCCCCTTTGACCAGATGCATATTTAGAGGGATGCTGCCTCCTTTTAATCACCAGGGGGTGCAGTGCTACTGTGTCACTGATCTCTCTCTTCCTCCTCCCTGTGCCTGCAGAAAACACAAGAACGGCTAGCTGGGATCTCGATTCTGCTCAGAATCATGTGACTCAGGGGGTGGCGTAGGAAAAATGCTGGCACACCGTGCGGGAAACTTGATACTGCATATTCTGGCAAGCATATGCAATTCACAACTGCTATGCCATTTTAATTAGTTAATAAACACGTGACACCTGGTCAGAGCACACTCCATTTTTTCTTCTCAGTTGGCAGTACAAAACTAGCAGTGATCGCTGTGACCGAGAGTACAGCATAAGAAGGTTGCAGCTTTGCAGCATTGGCACAAACTATGTCGAAGTTAAAATCTACACTTTGGCAGGAATAACCAACAGGGCAAACAGTGCATGGATTTAAACTACTGTATGCAGAGGCGGGACAAGGTCCTCCAGCACCCAAGGCTGAGACACCAAAGTGCGCCCCCCATCCCTCCACCCCAGCCGTCACACACTGATTGCTATTAGACGCCTATTGCTATTGGTGCCCCAAGGCCCCCAACCTTACCAACACCTTAATCTCTAGTTATCTGGATTGCAGTCACTGTCATGTATCCCCTTTTCTTATTTCTTTCTGCTTCAAACACAATTGGGAATGACAGCTGAATAAATTGTGCGCCCCCTCCTACACTGCGCCCCGAGGCTGGAGCCTCTCCAGCCTCTGCCTCGGCCCGGCCCTGACTGTATGCTGGTCTGCATTAAAAAAAGGCCTGCAATGTTGCTGTAGTGTACAGAACCCTCCAGGATAACACAGTTGTCTGTACATCAGTAGGGATGTTCGGAACGAACACATTCCGTTCCGCCGGAATTTTATAAAAATTCCGTGGAATTCTGTATTCGGATGGAAAAATTAAAATAATCACAAATGGAACCTTGTTTATGCTATATGGTAGCCTATAGACCCTATATGCTGTTCCCTCTGTCCTTTTCTCCCTCCTCCCAGAGGGAGGAGGGTCTCGTCTTCCAGGGAATTGTAGAATTTCAAAAGCCAGCTTACATACCTTGGCCGGGAATTGAACCCAGGTCTTGGCCAGGAAATGAACCCAGATCTAGTGCACGGTAGGTAGCTCTCTCTCTCTCTCTCTCTCTCTCTCTCTCTCTCTCCCTCTCCCTCTCCCTCTCCCTCTCTCTCCCTCTCCCTCTTCCTCCCTCTCTCTCTCTCTCTCTCTCTCTCCCTCCTCCGAAATTGCCTGTGAAATTCTGCCAGTATCCGTTGATAGTTTTAAACTGAAAATTCTGTTCAATGGCATCAAGTCCTAGAGAGAGAGAGAGAGAGAGACCAATGCTGGCTTCAGGATGTAGCATTGTAGTGTGTTGTGTTAGAGGTATAATGGTTAGGATAGCAGCCTACCTCGCGGTAGGCCTGGGTTCAAATCCTAGGTCTGGCTATTATATGTGAGTTGGCTTTTAAAATCCTACAAATCCCTAAGCAAGCTCATTTTTCTCTTGGATATATCATAATGGTACATGCTAGGCTGGCTTCAGCATGTAGTGTTGGTGGTGGTATAGTGGTGAAGAGAGCTGCCTACTGAGCACTAGACCTGGGTTAAATTCCCGGCCAAGGTATGTAAGCTGGCTTTTGAAATTCTACAATTCCCTGGAAGACGAGACCCTCCTCCCTCCAGGAGGAGAAGGGAGGGAGTGAGGAAGGAGTCTGCTGAGTAGAAAGACTTCTTATTAGGCAGAAATCAGTTAGGGGGGGAATTTGAACTCTGTAAAATTCCGCGCAAATCCGTTTTGTTCCGCGGAATTCTGAAAAATGGCTATAGCAATTCCATTCCGTCGCATCGGTACCGGAATCACCAAATTCTGTACGGAATTGCGGTATTAAAAATTCTGCGGAATGCAGCGACCATCCCTATACATCAGGCACTGTGATTGGCTATTTTTAAATAAACCGGGATGCATGTGTCATTGTCATTGCCGGGCATCACACTGCATCTTTATCAAGCAGCGGGAATTTGTTTGTTTAAATAAATGAAACAAACAAAAGCAGTAATTATAATCACAAATAACTCGGCTCCTGCTCACATGGCGTCCCGCAGCGGCTCCACCAAATGATTTTCTGCAAGCAAGCAGAAAAGCCTCTGGCATGTTTTGGCGGCCTCTGGGGACACAGAGGGGTGGCACTGAGCAATCCTAGAAGCTGCATGTAGCTCTCAGGATTGCCTGAAATGACAGGTAAAAGCATGATTGGAATGTGACATTTGCACAAATGACAGTAAATGACAGTAAACAATCATACCAGCGCTATCCATTCACATAGCTCCCAACTGTCCCTCTTTTGGAGGGACAGTCCCTCTTTGTGAGCCATGTCCCTCTTTCCTCCTCATTTGTCCCTTTTTCAGGACTATGTCCCTCTTTCTGTGTGAATACATATATTTTTCTACTAAAAATGTGTTTGATTGACTCTAAACTTTATTCCCATCCTTTAAATTGATATATTATTAATTTTAAAATGTTAATATGAAGGAAAATGTATCAGAATAGAAAAGACCAGTGTGGTTTTAATTATATAACAACATATTTTTTCTTATGAAATCTTTATGGTATGCGTGACTAGAGGTGTGGCGGGGGCGTGATCAGGGGTGTGGCAAGGGTGTGGCTTAAGTGTCCCTCATCTCACAAAGTTGGGAGGTACGCATTCACGTAAATAGACAGTGCTCAATTAATGATTGTGACGACTCAACGTTTAGCACCGTGGGATGTAAATCTGAAGCAGTCTTTACATAAGAGGTACAGTCATCATATAATTGCTATAACATGTACAGTATAACCCTTCTCTCTGTCCCTCCCCCCCTGCTGTGGTGTTGTATGTTTAGATACTCATTTTTAATGATTTTTCTTCAATGTCTTTATTTGTTATTTAGATTTATCACCAGCTTAAATCCATTACACATTCCTTTGAGCCAAGTGGGCCAATGCCATTATTTAATGAAGATAGAGAATTTGTTTATCACTACAGAATAACAAATGCAGTAGCAAAAGAGAATTCTTCCAGTGTGAAGACTGTGGGTAGATTTACCCCCTGGGCTTCTGAAGATCAGCAGCTTCATATCAACACATCGGCCATAACATGGAGATCCTCCAATGAGGTAGGGCTATGATGTGCATTGGGAGCAGGGCCAGTTTTAGTAGCACATGGGCTCCTGAGGCAAGGTAGCCTGGGGGCATACATGTAAAAAAGGTGCCTGGTGAAAAAAGAACTGGATATAGCCAATAAACATGATTTAATTTAAAACAAGGCTTTCTCAACCAGTGTTTCCTGGAACCCCAGGGTTCCTTGAGGACTCTGCAGGGGTTCCCTGGCATTTTCCGCCATCATGGGGGAGGTATAATAGAGCACACTATAATAGGGGGTACTGTAAAAAGAAGCACTAAATTGGGGATCAGAATAATCAGGAGCACAGTATAATGAGTGGCAGTGTAATAGGAGTTAGTTAAATTTACAGCCTCACCTACTTTTAAAGACCATGCCTCCGGAAAAATAACTGCAGGGGTTCCTCGAGATTAAAAAATTTTTTGCAGGGGTTCCTTGAGACCCAAAAGTTATTTGCAGGGTTCCTGTAACGATTGGTGTCAGCACACAGAGAGTATCTGATTTTTGATGATCTGCAGTATCACCAACAATACAGATGTATACCTGATTATTAGTGATCTGCAGAATCACCAATAATACAAGTATGGCTAACCTCTGGACACCTAATAAAGTGTAAGTGTTTGGGTGCAACCGTAACTTTAATAGTTTAAAGAAACCTCACCAGAGGGGCTGGTGAGGTACTATCAGTACACGAAGCGTGCACTAGCGTACAAGCTCCAGAAAGCTGGAGAAACAATACTGAAGAGGCTGAATCTCCAGAGGAGCGGGTGATTCAGAATATACTGCAGGCAAATGAACACCCGAGCGGCGGGTGAGTCAGACTGTACAGCAGCCTACGAGATACAGAAATACTAAAATGACAGACACCTATTGAGCAGGTAATTAAGGCTGAACTATAGCCTAGCAGGGTTGCTTAACCAGCGGAGCTGGTGCAGTAAACACCTCACCAGTGGCGAGGGCCCGCTGGCGAGTAGAATGGTCAGGCAGGCAAGGGTCGGTAACAGAGAGGTACGTATCGGTACAGAATCGTGAGACAAGAGAGTAAACGGTAATCAGGCAGAGGTTCAGCAACAGGAAGGTTCGTATCGGTACAGAATCGTGAGACAAGAGAGTAAATGGTAATCAGGCAAAGGTTCAGCAACAGGTAGGCAGATAGGCGAAAGTACAGGATCAGAAGGCAGGATCAGAGTCATAGGTAATAGCTAAGAGTCATACACAGGAGATAAATACAGTAAACAATATCCTAGTCTGGGTGTGAACTCCTTGGCATCAACACCCGGGAACTAGTCTACAATAAACAAATAGCAAGACAGCAATATCCTAGATTAGGTATAAAATCCTTAGCATCAACAACAAGGGACTAGCCTAAGGTCTGAGCGCTAACACACGAGTATTCACGACAACAGACAATCCTATAATGAAGCCCGGAGGCTTATGAAGCAGAGGAGACCCCACTGGCACGCCCCTCCGAATCAGCCAATCCTGGGCGCCGTGGGACTCCTCCGACGTCAGCCGACCGACAGGTCAGCTGACGGGCTTCCTCCCCGCATAAAGGTCCCGTCTGTGCGCGCGCCCACGTGCTAAGGCGACCCCCTGCCCGGAAGAACGTTCCGTCCTCGGCGTCCTGGATGCCGAGGGTATGGATAGCCGCATGGAGGCAGCTGTGGCGGCGGTGCTGTTCGCCGCAGCTGCCTCATTTCTCACAGTTCCTCCAGGGTAAAAAGGTTGAGAAAGGCTGCTTTGGAAGGAAGCTTTAGTAGAAAAAGCAGATATTATATGTGCACAGGAGAGGCACTTCCACAAAAATGCCATAATGGTGGAGGTTGTCATACGCAGGACCAGAAATTGTAAACTCTCTTTGCGTAGCACCCCTACATTACACACCAACTCAGGGGTCCGAGAAAGGGGTTGTCTACTTTGCAGAGGAGAGTCATCTACTGCAGTGACCAAAAGCTGCTGGTCTAACGGGAGTAAGGGAATCCCCAATTTTTTTGCAAATTCGTAATTTATAAAGTTAGCCGCTGAACCAGAGTCTATAAAGGCTTCAGTGGGAACAGTCTGACCCTCCCAAGTGACAGAAAAGGGAAGGAGCAGACGATTATCGTTTAGAGGTAAAGACTGCGCGCCTAGGGTATTACCTCTGACTACACCTAGGCGGCAGTGTTTCCCGACTTTTTAGGACAATCCTGTACCTTGTGACCCTCCTCTGCACAGTACAAACAGAGTTTTTCTGTTTTCCTGCAATTCTTTTCCACTTGTGTCAATCTTGAATGTCCAATTTGCATTGGCTCTGGCGGAGGCGACACAGGTGGGGAAGAGGCGTAGGAGACATATCTTACAGTATTCTTACCCCGGGTCTGTTTTGATAGCGTAAACGGCGATCAACCCGTACTGCTAAGGAGATTGCCTCATCAATGGATTTAGGTTCAGGACGTCCCAACATCAAATCAGAAACTGCATCTGATAAACCTGATAAAAAGCAGTCTAACAGTGCAAATGTTCCCCACCTAGCTGACACAGCCCACTTCCTGAATTCAGCTGCGTAAACTTCTACCGGATCTTTGCCCTGACGGAAAGTCTTAAGCTTCCGCTCAGCGGTGGAAGCAATGTCCGGATCATCATTTATTATGGCCTTAGCCTTAAAAAATTCCTGAACTGATGATAACGCCTCATGTTCAGCATGGAGGCTATATGCCCATGTTTGCGAATTCCCTGACAAAAGGGTCTTTATAAACGTAATTCTCTGTGTCTCGGTTCCCAACAAATTAGGTCTTAACTCAAAATAAGACAATACTCGATTTCTAAAGTTCTGAAAGTCAGATCTATGCCCAGAAAACTTTTCGGGTACACACATTTGCAAGTCTGTAACTGAAGGGGATCGCACTGCATTCACAGCCATTTGGAGGACCCTTATGGACCCAGACAAAGCGGTGATCTGGGTCTGTTGGCCATCCAACACCCTGATGACATTTTCCACTGAGGTGTTTAGTCCATCAATTTGGCTGTGGAGTGCATCCATATTGTTTTTTGGGTCTGCCGTTCTGTAACGATTGGTGTCAGCACACAGAGGATCTCTGATTATCGGTGATCTGCAGTATCACCAATAATACAGACGCTATACCTGATTATGTGTGATCTGCAGAATCACCAATAATACCAGTATAGCTCAACACAGGACACCAGTGTGGTAAAGTGTTTGGTGCGACTGTAAGGAAGGTTATCTCCCGAGGAGCAGGAGATACAGACACTACTGCAGCCAAGGATTCCCTGATGGATTGGGAATCAGACTGTACTGCAGCCAGTGGACTCCTATGGGGTAGAGCCCCTTGACTGAACTGCAAGAAGGACTTCCTGAGGAGCAGGTAGCCCTTGCAGCTACTTGACACCTGGAGGGTTAGTGTCACTAGTAGTACAGTAAGACTGATCACTCTAGGGATGAGTGACAGTCAGAAGGGTCAGACAGGCCAGGTCGGTAACACAAAAGCAGATAAGGTACAGAGACAGAAGGCTGATTCGGTAACCGGGTACAGGCAAGGTTGGCAACAGATAGACAGATGGGCGGAGGTACCGAATCAGAAAGCAAGAGAGAGGTCAACAGAGCCAGAGGTCATAACAAATATCAATAAGCACAATCCTAGTCTGAGTTGTGAGGTCCTTGGTCTCAACACCCGGGAACTAGTTTGAAGTATAACACAGTATCCTATGCTAGGGTGTGAGGTTCTTGGTCTCAACACCCGGGAAACTGATCTAAAGTATAACACAGTAATGACACAGTAATCCTATACTTGGGTGTGAGGTCCTTGATCTCAACACCCCGGAAGTGGTCTAAAGTATAACACAGTAATGACACAGTAATCCTATACTTGGGTGTGAGGTCCTTGGTCTCAACACCCCGGAACTGGTCTAAAGTATAACACAGTAATGACACAGTAATCCTATACTTGGGTGTGAGGTCCATGGTCTCAACATCCCGGAACTGGTCTAAAGTATAACATAGTAACTTCAAGAGCGGAATCTGGCTAAGTGTGAATTCCCAGTTCCAACTGGTTCTAACACACTGTAGGATCTGACTGAGGTCTGAGTGCTCACACGTTAGTATTCGCAACGGCAGACAACCGGCAACTGCCAACCAAGTACTATATATACTCACGGCGCTCCGCAGCACCGCCCCAGCCACTCAGCCAATCAGAAGTCCAGCCAGGATCAGCTGATCTGCCTGATTAGCTGATACCTCTCCTGCTGGCATAAAGGTCCTGTCTTCTGGCGCGCGCGCGTAGCTCTCCATCTGTGTGCACTAGAAGGCCCAGGCAAACTAGACACATGTTGCTGCGCGGAAACCGTCGGCCTGAACGCGGAGATAGCCGCCCTGCCGCTAGACCGAGCAGCGGCATCTCCGCTATTCATTACAGTAAAGAACCGCAAAACAGCTGTTTGTGTAGTGACGGCCGTGCTGGACTGTTGAGCACCATCGCGAGAGTGCAGGTGATGGTGGTTTTCAAGCCCATATGGTCGCCGGGCTGAGGTAGCTCAATGATACAACAACAGTGACTGTCCAGCTAATCAAATTTGGTCTGTCCACAATGAAGCAACAACCTTATTATCTTGGGTGTGCCCCCAACACACTCATATAGCCACCGGTTATTGCTTCATTGTGATAAGCAAACCCCTTCACCGCAACAAGGTAATGATACCGAAGGGGAATTGACACATGTACATGCCTTTTGTTTTGTTGTTGCAGCTGCAGTGCAGCCAGAAAAATTAGGCAGGCATGTACACGCACCAGAAAAAAAAAACATTGTTTTTGTTAGCGGCCGCTGCTACTCTGTTGGGTGGTGTTGGAGAAGGCAGTCAAGTGCCTGAAGGCAGAGGTGCTGTGTGGGGAACAACTTAGTCTTGGAGCAGGCAGTCACACGGCGTATGTGGGGATGCTGTATGTGGGGACTGACTTAGTCTTCGGGCAAGCAGTAGCCCTCCGGGATCCATGCCTTATTCATTTTGATAAAGGTGAGGTACTGAACACATTTTTGACCTAGGCGACTTCTCTTTTCACTGACAATGACTACAGCTGCGCTGAAGGTCCTTTCTGACAGGACGCTTGCGGCAGGGCAAGACAGAAGTTAGATGGCAAATTGGGACATTTCTGGCCACAGGTCAAGCCTGCACACCCAGTAGTCCAGGAGTTCATCGATGCTCAGAGTGTCTACATCCGCAGTTAAGGCCAGGTAGTCAGCAACCAGCCGGTCAAGGCGTTGATGGTGGGTGGATCTGGAAGGGCTAAGGCGTGGAATTGGACTAAAGAATGTCCGCATGTCCGGCATCCCCATGAGATCGCTGGAGCATCCTGTCCTTGCCTGCATGGACATGAGAGGAGGATTACTGGCTTTGGCACCTTTATTTCGTTCTGCTGTGACATCACCCTTAAATGCACTGTAAAGCATACTTGCTAGCTTGTTGTACAAGTGCTGCATCCTTTCTGCCTTCTGGTAATTTGGTAACATCTCTGCTACTTTGTGCTTATACCGAGGGTCTAGTAGTGTTGCCACCCAGTACAGGTTATTCCCCTTGAGTTTTTTTTTTTATACGGGGGTCCCTCAACAGGCTGGACAGCATGAAAGTTGGATGCTGACCTACTAGCCATCTCCTCTTGCTCTTCCTCAGTGATGTCAGGTAAGTAGGGATGATCAGAAAGAGCAAATTCTGTTCCGCCAGAATTTGCGGATTCCACCAGTGCTTAATTCCGTCGCTATGAAAATTCCGCCGGATTTTTGCGAACTTCCGCGGAATTCCGGATTACGGCGGAAAAATTAAAGCAATCACAAATGGAACCTTCTTTATGCTAAATGGTAGCCCATAGAACCTATTGACTGTTCCCTTGGTCCTTTTTCTCTTCCTCCTTCTCCTCCGGAGGAGGGTCTTGTCTTTCAGGGAATTGTAGGATTTCAAAAGTCAGCTTACATACATTGGCCGGAAGGTACGGCCTTTCGCTGCACCAGAGCCCCATCCGAGCATTCTGACTGCACTATAGGGGTCCCCGACCCCCCCCCCCTCTCCGCAGCCAGTACCTTAAATTCCCTGTGGAAGATGGGCCAAAACATCCGCGCTAAGTGCTGCTCCTCCACGGGCAGCAGCCACTAATCTAGGCCCCGGCTTCACAGGACACACTAGGCCTCACTCAAACAAATCCCTCCAAACAGCACAGCAGCCTAAGGAAACACCCCAGAACAGACCCCAATACCAGGGGGACCATCTGAATTAGGAAGGACAGTGCTAAATCTGCAAATACTTAAAGTGACAGTCCTCTCAGCCATCCTCTCCCCTGCAGCACCTATAGTGAAATGCTAACTGTCCCCCTGATAACTTGCCTCAGCCTAGATAATATACTGAAGCCTCAAAAGCAAGCTGCTTAACCCTGGCTGCACAGACCAACTGAAGTGATTCCATCACACTCACCAACTACTGACACACAAATGGACTAATTGAAACTGCTGCGTCTGCTGCATAATAGGCTCTGACACTACAGGGTTGCATTGTCATAGAGGCAACACGTCCACTACCATCAAGCCTTCAATGTACCTTCTCATAGTTAATCAAATCTTCATGTAACTCAATATGCTGCAAGGATAATATATTCAACTAGCCGACCCGCGGCGTAGCATACACCGCATAAAGGGGTAGAGGGCAGGAAGGCGGCGGGGAGGGGGTCGGACCCCCCCCTCACCTGGGTCCCCCCATGTGCACTCCCCCTCCAGCTTAAGCTCAGCAGGACCCCCCCTCCCTCACCTGGGTCCCCCATGTGCGCTCCCCCTCCAGCTTAAGCTCAGCAGGACCCCCCTCCCCCTCAAGCTCAGCAGGACCCCCCTCCCCCTCAAGCTCAGCAGGACCCCCCCTCCCCCTCCTGCTTAAGCTCAGCAGCAGCCGCTACTATTAGTAAGAGGCAGCGGGTGGGGATGACTCACCTCTTCCATGTTCCATCGTGCGTTCCACTGTCGTCACTTCCTGCAATGCCGCACACTGTATTGGAGTAATTTGCCTTCTTAAAACAGAAGGAAATCTGCAATAATTCAGCTATAAGTGAACATTTGTGGTTACCCACAATGCACTGCTACTAAATATGCAAATTTTCCCTTTCCACCCTTGGTAAGCCAAGCAAGCATCCAGAACAGCTGGCGTATAGCAAGCATATAGCTTTGAATTTTAAACAGTCATATCAACCCCACATGTAGACAGCCTGTTTCAGACTTTTGGTCCTCATCAGTACTTGGCAGAAATTGATATGGCAGTATGAGATAGGGCTTGGACCAGTACAACAGAGTAACCAAGCAGCTCAGGGTGACCCAAACCACTCGGAATTTATAGGGGGATAAATGGGACCAAAAAGACCTCCTACTAATAAAATAAAATAAAATAATAATATAAAAAAAAAAAAAAAGCTTGGTGTAATTTGCCCTCTTAAAACAGAAGGAAATCTGCAATAATTCAGCTATAAGTGAACATTTGTGGTTACCCACAATGCACTGCTACTAAATATGCAAATTATCCATTTTCACTGCTGGCAATGTGTACTACTACTCACACACGAAATATCATTGCTGGCAATGTGCTCTATTCACTGAGAGGCAAAAACACCGCAAAATCTTACCGCTAAATTTCCGTCAGCGGTAAACTCCGCATTTTTTCCACATTCACTAATATTTTCCGCATGTTTTCCGCATACGGGGAAAAAGATGCGTAAACAGCCATTATTCATGCGGGAATCATGCGGTAAAAAGGTCGCATGAAAAAGTGTTTAAAAAAAAAAGTTAAAGTCCAGCAAGCACAGCCCTTAAGCCTCCAGACTTCATTAAAGTCAATGGGATGCGGAATATATCACCTACTACTTGTAGGTGATAAAAAATCGGTAAAAGCGACGAAATGATGCGCCTGAACATTTTTGAGAATTGATTTTTTATTGCGGAAAATACCGACTTTTGTGGACATTTTTCCGCATGAATCCCGCACTTTTACCGCTCTTTTTCCGCATGCGGAAAAAACATGTGGTACATTTTGAGAATGTCAACTATACAGTGTTTTGGTCACAAACTTCCCGCATGTAGTCTTTGAGAATAGAGCCCAATGTGTACTACTACTCACACACCCACTATCAGGCCCAGTGCACACCAAAAACGCTAACAGATCTGCAAAATGCGTTTTTTGGAGCAGATTTTCAGAGCAATTCTGGGCATGTTTAGAGACGTTTTCTAAACATGCCTAGCGGTTTTAGGAGCGTTTTCGGGTAGCAGATTACACATATTGTTACGGGCCCGTCCACACCTATAATTGCAAACCTTTGCGGGAGTGATTTTCCCGCAATTAACGCGGAAAAATCACTGGACACTGCGGCGGTTTTGAAGCAATCGCGATTAGCGTGCTTAGCACGCTAATCACAATCGCTAAACGCAAATCGCCGGCAAACTGCTGCAAGAAACGTGTTTGCGGTTATAGCTAACCGCAAATGTGGCAGTGAGAACACTGCTATTTGCAACAATGTGTATCGGAGTTTACTAAACCGCTAGCAGTTTGCCATGAGTGGCTTTAGTATATAGCATATATCTTTAAATCTTACACAGTTATATTAACCCCACATGTGACAGCTTACTTCAGACTTTTGGTCCTCATCAGTACATAGCAGGGATTGATAAGGCTGTATGAGATAGGGCTTGGACCAGTACAACAGAGTAACCAAGCAGCTCAGGGTGACCCAAACTACTAAGAATGTATATAGGAGGATAAAAGAGACCAAAAAGCCCTCCTACTAAAAAAAAAGCAAAGCTTGGTGTAATGTTCCTTCTTAAGACAGAAGCAAATCTGCAATAATTCAGCTATAAGTGAACATTTGTGGTTACCCACAATGCACTGCTACTGAATATGCAAATTATCCCTCTTTGCCCTTGGTTTGATATGACACTACTTCTTCTTCTTGCTTGGACCAGCCCCTTCTTCTTGCTTGGACCGGCCCTGGGGGCAGGGCGCTACTTCTTCTTCTTGCTTGGACCGGCCCTGGGGGCAGGGCGCTACTTCTTCTTCTTGCTCGAAGGTTGAGGCACTTACTCTATTATATATATATAGATAAAGATAATGAGCACCTAGTGTATTACTGCTCCTATACTCACAAAACCTACTGGGATTCTTTCTGCTTATTGCCTGAATTAATAAATACCTTTTCTGTGTAACTAACAGTCATGGCCTCTAAAGGTAACAAACAACACTTATGAAACACAGCACAGATGAACGTCTTTAAAACCAAAGTTCCGCAAGTTAGCAAGTTACCAAAAGATACAGGCGAAACTGGCCAAGATGATACAGATTCTGATCCAGAGACGCCTAAAAACAGAGACTTTACACTTAAAGGGAAGGTTCAGGGAGGGGATTAAAAAAATAAAAATAAATTTCCACTTACCTGGGGCTTCCTCCAGCCCGTGGCAGGCAGGAGGTGCCCTCGTTGCCGCTCCGCAGGCTCCCGGTGGTCTCCGGTGCCCGACCCGACCTGGCCAGGCCGGCTGCCAGGTCGGGCTCTTCTGCGCTCCATTTCCTGGGACTTCTGCGTTCCACGCCGGCGCGCTGACGTCATCGGACGTCCGCCGGGCTGTACTGCGCATGCGCAGAACTACTGGTAAGTGGAAATTTATTTTTATTTTTTTAATCCCCTCCCTGAACCTTCCCTTTAAAGACATCTCAGATCTACTATCAGAACTGAAAGATTCTTTGGGGAAAGAAATTTGCTCAGTCACTACTACCTTATCTGCACAACTAGATGAGTTGGGGAGAGAACACACAAACTAGAGCAAAAATGGATGGAACCGCAGATACAGTAAATAAACTCCAAGAAAAAGTATTACCACAAGAAGTCCACTTCTCTGAAGCTGACCTTAAATTAGAAGATCTAGATAACGGGGGAAGGAGAGACAATCTCAGAATTAAGGGAGTCCCTGAAACTGTCATTGATATCAAGGCCTATATTCTTACAATGTTCAAAGGACAGAACCCGAGGCCTTTACCCAACAGTGATATAACTGTGGGAGATAACTGACAGCCCATGAGATTAATCACTTGCAAGCTCTCTGTGGTGGGTCCAACCACCTCCATTGCCTCCAGGGGCTCACTACTGGCATCCCCTAGAGGCTTCTGTGGTCTAAAAAAGAACCACAGGCTGAGGGAGAACAAGATGCACTGCCACCTGTGTAGTTGCTTGCTACTCCTCATCCTGCTCCTGATCCACCCGCTGTATCTGAATTATCTGTGTCTGACTTTTGTCCCCTATCCTTTTGCTGTCTGACGTTCTTTTTGTTACGGTTAAGAGATCTCAGGGGGTAACAAGACTTTTTCTGCTGCTGTTTAACCACAAGCTGGTATGGTAACAGCTGGCGAGCTAACAGTTCTTCCAAGCCAGCTGTCAGATGCCGGGCAAGGGGGTGACTGGCAGACATTGGCTTCTTCCGCTCAAAGATTTCCTTAACAGACACCTGGCTGCTGTGGGCAGAGGAGCAGGAACCGCTCAAGGTTAGAGGTGGAGTTGAGGAGGGTGACTGTGAAGATGCAAGGGATAATGCGGCTAAAGATGCTGAGATGCTGCACTTGAAGGAGGAAGAGGAGGCGGAGGGTGGCTTTGCGTTTGTGTGCTGCTTTTCCTCAGGTGGTCATTCCATTGCTGTTTGTGCTTTTTCATCATGTGCCTTCGTAAAGCAGTTGTCCCTACGTCGGTCTTGGTCTTTCCACTACTCAAATTTTGGTGGCAGAGAGTACAGATGGCATTGCTGTCATCTGAGGCAGACACACAAACAAATGTCCACACCACTGAGCCCTGGGATGATGGCACTTTGGTGGTGTCAGCAGCAGCTGAACTTGAAGGGCATGTTGGTTGGCTATCCATAGGTGGCAATACATGCCGCCGGACACCGCCACAAGCTGTTTCTGACAATGAGCTCCCCTGCTTCTTTCCTACTCCTCTCTGACTCCCCCTCTGAACTGTCCCCCTGTTCATCTTGTCTATTGGGAACCCACGTGACATCCATGGCAGTATCATCATCATAATCATCCTCCACAGCTTTGCTTGTATCAGACACCTCCAAAACTGCACCAACAGCAGGTATCATCCTCACACCTTACGTTCATACTGACGCCTAACTCAGACATATGAGGTGGTGTAACATTCTTAGCGCCATCATCTTGTAACAATAATGGCTGTGAATCAGTTAATTCCCCATCAAATAACTCCTGCAAACTGTCAACTGGAGAGAATGTGGTGCTAGTAGTAGCAGTGGTGGCTGCTGGCTGAGTGTTAAGTGGGGTGCCAGAATCAGAGCAAGAGGAGGAAGATATGTCACGGTTCCTTGCGGAAGGTGAGGAAGATGAGGTGTTCTGTGTTAAACAGTCAACTACATCCTGACAATCTTGGGAGTTGATGGCACGTGCCTTCTGAACACTGTACTTTGGTCGAGGGCCGCACAAAGTCACGTGAACATGACCTTGAACAGACCTGCCGGGTGGCCTGCCTCTGACTTTGCCTCTGCCTCTGCCTTTTGTTTTGTCCATATCGGAGGGGATGAAGTGAAAGGTATGCACTGACTTGACTAATACAATGTGCAGTCACAGATTCAGTGAAAGGTATGCACTGACTGCTGGTAAAATCAATGTGCAGTCACACAGATGCAGTGAAAGGTACTGACTGTTGGTATAATACAATGTGCAGTCACACAGATGCAGTGAAAGGTACTGACTGCTGGTATAATACAATGTTCAGTCACACAGATGCAGTGAAAAGTATACACTGACTGCTGGTATAATACAGTGTGCAGTTGTAACACCCGCAGTAATGGCGGCTGTGGACACTCAGGGTGTTTCCGCAGCCACCTTGCCTTCAGGTTCAGGGACCTCTACCGTGCCTCTGGCATCTAGTACGCCGAGGACGGGTCTGTCGTTTGCACATAGAGTTGCCATGTTGCACGCGCGGAGACAGGACCTTTGTGCGGGGAGGAGGTGCGTCAGCTGACCGGCCGGTTGGCTGATGTCGGAGGAGACTCACGGTGTTCCGGATTGGTTGATTGTTGTGGGCATGGTGGTGGGGTCTCCTCTGCTTCATGGGCCTTCTCTGTTCACTCGCAACTTGTCTGTTGTTGCGAATACTTATGTGCTAGCGCTCAGAGCCTTAGATAGTATCCGGTGTGCTTTAATCTGGGAGGAAATCAGGGATTTCACACAAGACTAAGGTATTGTATACTGTTATTGATATTCTGTGTATGACTCTTGCTACCCTCTGACTCTGCTCTTGCTTATTGTTCCTGTACATCTGCCCATCTGACTCTGTTGCTGAACCCTGCCTGATATCTTATTATTCTCTTGCCTATCGATTCTGTACTGTGCCTGCTCGCTCGTTACTGATCATAGCCTGTCTGACTTCTCTACTCACCAGTGAGCCCTTGTCACTGGTGAAGTGCTCTACTGATAGTACCCACCAGCTCCTCTGGTGAGGTGAAGCCAAACTATCAGTTATTGTGTCCTGATAGTACCCACCAGCTCCTCTGGTGTGGTTTAGTCAAACTATCAGTTATTGTGTTCTGATAGTACCCACCAGCTCCTCTGGTGAGGTTAAGCCAAACTATCAGTTACTGTGTTCTAATAGTACCCACCAGCTCCTCTGGTGAGGTTAAGCCAAACTAATCAGTTACTGTGTTCTAATAGTACCCGCCAGCTCCTCTGGTGAGGTTAAGCCTTACTACTCAGTTACACTGTTCTATTGTACCCACCAGCTCCTCTGGTAAGGTTTAGCTATTATTCTGTTACTGTTGCACCAAGCACTACATACCTCGTTCCTTACCAGCTATACTTGTATTATTGGTGATACTGCAGATCACCACATAATCAGGTATAACGTCTGTATTATTGGTGATTCTGCAGATCACACATAATGAGACATCTGTGTTGCTACACCAATCGTTACAGCAGTTATACAGATGCAGTGAAAGGTACAGACTGCTGGTATAATACAATGTGCAGTCACACAGATGCAGTGAAAGGTATACACTGACTGCTGGTATAATACAATGTGCAGTCACACAGATGCAGTAAAGGTATATACTGACTGCTGGTATAATACAATGTGCAGTCACACAGATGCAGTGAAAGGTATACACTAACTGTGCTGGGTCTGGCACAGTATAGCAATTAGCAAGGGCCAGCTGCAATAGACAGGGCTGTATATGCATGGTCAGTGGCACACACACAAAAAAAACACATCACAAGAACATTAGTTCTCAAAAGAGCTTTTTTGTGGTGCTTTTCAGCAACAAATACCAGCAAGGAGCAAGCTAACAAGACCTAAGTAACGCGTTCCCTATCTCTGCAGCAACCTCTCCCTTCTCTCACTAAATCAGGTAGCAGACAGAGTGAGAAAATGGCCGACACTGCTGCCTTTTATAAGGCGGGCTCCAGGAGGGAGTGTAGCCTGATTGGCTGCCATGTGTCTGCTGACTGTGATGTAGAGGGTCAAAGTTGAGCTCAATGATGTAGTATTGGGGGCGGGTCGAACTCGCTATGTGTCCACATTTCAATGCGAACGCGAACCCCCGGGGTTCCCATGAACAAGTTCGCTGGCGAACCGTTTGTGGCATCTGTATGAGGGACCATTAGTGACAAGAAAATATACTGTGAACAGCGCTGCGTAATATGTCGGCACTATATAAATACTTAAATAAATAAATATAGCAATAGGAATTGAGAGACAAAAAACGCAGTGTTGAAAATGACAATAAAGTGTTTGAACTTGTATTTCTGTGTGTGATTTCAGCCCCCAGTATCTCTATGCAATGACCCCTGCTTGCCTGGGAGCAGAAAAATGTCTGGATCTTCCCCTCACATTTGCTGCTATGAGTGTGTCCCGTGTCCTGATGGCCACATCTCCAACACAACTGGTACACTTTCTACTCTTAACTGAGTTATGCAACTGTTATTGTTGTAGCCAGTGGAGGGGTTTAGATTCAGCAGTGTACATTTGTGTAATTACACCAGTAATGTGTATGTAAGAAATAACCCAAATTCCATAAACATTGAGATGCTATGTAAAATGCAAAGCAAAACAGAATTTTAAAAACATTTGTATTTCATTGAACTTAAAGAGACACTGAAGCGAGACTAAATCTCGCTTCAGCTCTCATATATAGCAGGGGCATGTGTGCCCCTGCTAAAACGCCGCTATCCTGCGGCTGCACGAGGGTCCCTTCACCCCCAACCCACCCCCCGCAAACCTTGGTCGCAAGTTGGTTGTAGATTTCTTTCTTCCTGGAGGCAGGGCTAACGGCTGCAGCCCTGCCTCCCAGCGCGTCTATCAGACGTGCATCGCCGCCTCTCCCCCGCCCCTTTCAGTGAAGGAAGACTGAGAGGGGCGGGGGAGAGGTGGAGATACGCGCTGACAGACGCGCGTGGGTTAGCCCTGCCCCAATGCGGAAGCGCTCCCCCGCATTACAGAGGGGATTTGGGGGGACAGGGACCCCCGTTAAGCCGCGGGATAGCTGCGTTTTAGCAGGGGCACACGTGCTCCTGCTATATATGAGGTCTGAAGCGAGATCTATTCTCGCTTCAGACTCTCTTTAAAGGGAACCTCTTAACTGTGGGCCCCAAAAAAATTAACTTACCTGGGGCTTTACCAAGCCTCCTGCAGCCGTCCTGTGCCGGTGCCGGTCCTTCGGTGCCCTCCGGTCTCCCTCCGCGGCTAAGTTTCATTTTCAGCCGACTGCCAATCGTCCTCCAGCAAAGCGTCCTCTTCTTCCGCATTCCCTGCCGTAAAGAGCCGTAAAGTGCGTCCCGCATGACGCGTCTTGCCGCGGAGGGAGAACGGAGGGCACCGAAGGACCGGCGCGGGCACAGGACGGCTGCAGGAGGCCTGGAAAAGCCCCAGGTAAGTGTTTTTTTTTGGGGCCCACAGTTAAGGTTCCCTTTAATGCAAAGCCCCCATGCAAAATTATTTCTTGTACGTTCATTTTTAGTGTGATAGGTTTGAATATTGGAGTCGACTTATACAGGAGGTCGACTTGTATACGAGTATATACCATAACTGTGGCTACCAAGCGCCCCTTAATTTATGGGGTTCTGAATTCACTGGGCAAGTTTGGGCACTGCCATAGATGTCAACATTAATAGCCATGATTAGCAGCTAATAGCTATAAGTTGACATTTTGCCACTGGGGCTCCTGATGAAATAACGAGGGCACAAGGCAATTAGCATGCTGATCACAGCTATTAATATACTGTCCACCTTTCCCAGCCTTATGAGTACATAAGAACCTAATGCTATGGGCATTCATTCCTTTTATAGCATTCTCTTGGACTAATGTAATGAATGGATACATTACAGCATATAATTGCTCGGGTACAATCCGTGATCACAGCATAGCCATGATTCACGAGCATTTTGTCATTATCCGACATCGTGATCCGAATCCTTGATGTAAATCGATCACGGAATTTAATCACGGATTCAGCCGTTATCCCGCATGTTCAGTCCATGACTCAGCACGTGATCACAGAAAAAAGATCCGTGATTAAACCCACGGCTTTAGTGTTAAAGTGAACCTCCAGACTAAAAACCAACTCAGCAGCACTGAAAAGGCTTGGTGTTTCTTTAACCGTTTCACAGGATCAGAACTTTGTTTCTCTTATACAAGCCTCATTTTTAGCTGCACAGGAGAAAACTGCCCGGGCAGTTTTCCCCTTATGCTGTGCAAAGCATGATGGGATTTCTGATATTGTTGTTCTCGTTCTGCTGTTTTGGTTCCATATTTTTTTTTTTTACATTTTGAATTTGAGATTTGAAGCCTAGTGTGTGCAGCTGGGAGGGGTAATCAGGACACAGGACAGTTGGAACTGTGTCTCATGCTCCCTGTCACCTCCTTTCAACCAAAAATATGGCTGCCCCATGACAAAGATGGCACCCCCCATGAATCACAAACATTTGCCTGTTCTTTTAAAACAGGTGGGTAAAATATTATATTACCTATCTATTCTAATTAACCTAACTAATGTAACTTAATAACAATATGTTTGTTTAGGCTGAAGTTCCCCTTTAATAGAAAAGCCCCCTGATGTGCTATAAACACCAAATTTGCAGGATATGTTGAGTAGAACAGAGGGAACAAGAGGCTTTTTTTTAAGGACTTATAGTTTTTGAGAAAATCGATTTTAAAGGTTCAAAAGAAAATAGTATACATTTAAATGTGGTAACGACAGTTAATGTATTAACCGCATTTACGTGTATACTTTTTTCCTTTGAAATTTCCTTTGAACCTTTACAATCATTTTTCTCCAAAACTATAAGGTCTTTTTGAAAAAAGAAAACATTTCCTCTTGTTCCCACTGTTCTACTTACATATCCTGCAAATTTGGTGTTTTTAGCAAGTAAGGGGGCTTTGTTATTAACCGCTAAAGTTGGCAGGTTTTGGCAGTTTTTAATCATGAATTTTTTCATTTTAAATTTTAAAATCGATTTTCTCAAAAACTATTAGGTCTTTTTGATCTTTTTTTATATTGTAGCCACTGATCACCTTTATAATCTATGTACATTTGGTAATTGTAGCATGTATGGGGGCTTTGCTATTAACGTTAAAGTCTAATCTGTGATCACGACCGTGATCACGGATTTTACAGACAATCACGGATAAAATCTGAGTTGAATTTGTAAGTCAGTTTTAAATCCAGATCGCAATCACAGCTTATCCGGATTTTGGGACTGCCATGGCCGGGTTTATTTGAATCCGTGATTGGGGGTATCCGAGCATCACTAATCATTTTTCCATAGGTGGCCTTACTGCCAGAGTAATTATCAAATATAGTATCTATCACGCTTGGTATGAGGTGTATATACTGAGGCTCAGATAAATCGTAGTTAAAACGTAAGCTAGGGTCATACACGTGAGATCAGAGGCTACGGTACAGTAGGATGAGACAAGGGCTAAGTCGTTTAACAGGCTGAGGTCGTACACAGAATATCAGATGGCTGCAGTACAATAGGTTGAGACAAAAGGCTGAGTCATTTAACAAGCTGAGGTCATACACTAGTGATAAGATGGCTAAGGTACAAAGGGTTGAGACAGAATCAGGGTCAAAAGACAAGAAAAGATCATACACAATAAATCAGAATCCTGGACTAACTGGAGTATATATATATATATCGACAGTGTCTGCATATGTGTATATATATATATATATATATATATATATATATATATATATATATATATCTCAAAGAACTAACTAGACTAAGCACATACAATAATAATACAGAGTATCAGAATGCCCAACACCAGCGTACTGATTGCTATCATGGGCAGTGAATGAGAGCGAGACAGGGGTTTATATCCAGAAAACCCCACCCAGGACCGGCCCAACCCAGAGCATCCAATCAGAGTGCCAGCTGACAACATGTCAGCTGACACTAAATCCTCCGACGTCGGAGGGTATAATAGCGGCACCGAGCCGTGCGCGCCCACCCAGGAACACGGGAGAGGCACGCACTCCCGCTCACCACCACAGGGGTGCCGAGGATGCCTCTGGATGCGGAAGGTCGCGGCTGCGCTCCCCTCTCTGAGCCGCCGCCGCTGGAACCGCCGACAGGTGAGTTCCTTACATTAGCCCCGCCCCCTGAGGAGTGGCCTCTGGACACTCCAACCTAGGTTTATCAGAATAATTCTTATGAAATTCTTGGAGCAATTCATCCACGTGCACCTGCCGTGCCGGAACCCAACATCTTTCCTCAGGACCATACCCCTTCCAATCAATGAGATACTGTAAAAAAATTACATACTTTACGGGAGTCAAGAATCCTTTTGATCTCATACTCTGGTTCCCCATCAATGATGACTGGAAGTGGTGAAGAACCAGCCTGACAAGTGTTAACAGCAGGTTTCAACAAAGATACATGGAAAGAATTAACCCCACAAATAGAATGAGGCAGGGTTACTCTATAAGTGACATAATTGATCTTTTCTGCCACTGGATAACGCCTGATGTATCTGGGGCCCAACTTGGAAGAAGGCTGTCGTAAAGAAATACTGCGAGTAGATACCCAAACTAAGTCACCAGGAGAGAATTCAAACTCAGGAGACTGATGTCTAGCAGCAAATTTTTTCTGTTGTCTGACTGGATCTTTTAAATTTCTTTGAACCTGATCCCACAAAGACATCATATGCGACAACCAGTCTTCCAGTGGAAACCTAGATGCTGGACTGGAAAGAGACGAGAACTTGGGGTTCTGACCTGTGACAATTTGAAAAGGAGACATTTTGGTCGATGAACTGACAAGATTATTGAATGCAAACTCTGCAAAAGGCAGAAACTCGGACCACTGACAATCGGACACAAAACATGGGAGATATTGCTCCAGGGATTGATTTGTTCTCTCTGTCTGACTATTAGTTTCTGGATGAAACCCAGAGGAAAATGACAAAGATATTCAAAGACATGAACAAAAGGCTTGCCAAAATTGTGAAATAAACTGGACTCCTCTGTCAGAGACAATGTTCTCAGGAATACCATGCAAACAAAATATGTGTTTAATAAATAAATCAGCTAGACATTTGGCAGAAGGTAATTTACTCAAAGAAGCAAAATGAGCCATCTTGCTAAATCTATCAACCACTACCCAAATGACGGTATTTCCCTCAGAGCATGGCAAACCAACAATAAAATCCATGGAGATATGGGTCCATGGTTTATCAGGAATAGGCAGTGAAAGGATGTGTAGGTATATATGTATATATATATATGTATAATATATATATATATATATATATATATATATATATATATATATATATATATATATATATATATATATATATATATATATATATATTAGTATATAGTATAGTATATAGATCAATTTCATATACAAGCATACATGTATCTAATCAGTGTGATATTAATGTGTCTATAGAACAATCAGCCACCCACACACATCTGTGCAGGAAGAGCTGGCTGCATGAAATAGAGAATAGTCAAATTCTTCTTGCTGGGCAAAACCCCTAAGTGCCCCAAATGGGGACACCTGGAAGGTCATAAATAACATATTTCCCCGTGATCATTGAACTGTGCTATTTCTTGTAATTCACATGACTTTCTGTAAATTATGGTGATGTATGATGATATACTGCGCATGAGGAAAACCTGTATTCAGTAGGATATAAGGAAAATACGGAACTCATAATACAGCATAATGTGTGCTCACATCTTCTGTGTCTGTGTGTTCTGTTAACCATTTTATGTCCTGGCGCCAGGAAATGAAGTAGTCTAAAGCATCTGGGGTCTCGCCGTGGATGGTCTTCTTCAGAATTCACGTAAGTAATATGACTATATTTCTCTTTTTGTTTTTTAAAGAGAGAGGTGTCTATATTATTTATGTGAAATTTCTGTTGATACCAAAACGAATCCGGTTTTGGAGTTTGTGTTTTTTGATAGTATAATTTTAATTATATAGATTATAAGGTTTTTAGAAGGCCTTAGTTTAAAAAAAAAAAAAAAAGACATTATTAGGGAGAAAAGACTTTTGGTAAGTCTAATGGGCTTATCTTAGTAGGTCTAAGGGAAATATAGATTTTTTGGGAAAAATCTAACAAATTTGAAGTCTGATCAACTTCAATAAATATTTTCTTTTGGCAAGAAAAGAGTGTTCATTTAGGTAATGAACAGGGCACCATATGGTATGGATTTCTGGGTACTTGTAGTTCTTCTTAGGTTTTGAATGGGTTTATTATAGTTTATTTTTGTAAGGTTTTAAAATGTCAGATAAGATTCAGATGTTTTAGATTATTTGTCTGTGTTTGTTTTGTAAATAATAATCTGTTTTATTAGTAAGGTTAAGAAAAAAGTTATTCAATTCTAAGAAACAGTTTGGGTTTAGTGAGGTTGTAGAAAGATAAAATCCCTAGACAAAGTTTGTTTTGTTCTCATGAGGTGAGAATTATAGAATTATTGATAAATATTAGTTATTGATAAAAATAGTGTTGATAAATTTGAAACATATATAAATTGTAATTTATCTAGATACGAATTGTCTATTGGTACGGCAATATCTTATATTTGTATTTGACAGATAGATTTAATAGAGGGCCAATAAATTACAGTATAAAACTGAAATTAGATCAATGGGTCAAAATATTGTCAAAATGTTTCCTATCCCAATCCCTAATATAGATGAAACTTATGTACCTTTGTGTTGCCAGAATATCTGGGAGGAAAATATTTTGTTCATTCTTGGTTAGAATATAATATATTATATTAGTCTTGGGCTGTCATTCCCTTGGGGGGGAGAAAGGAATAATAGTTCAATCCATATACAATTGGCTAAAGAATTATGTCTAACGGTGATTAGAATTATGTATGTCCAAGTTGTGTGTTAATCTTGACCAAAAGTGTGTTTTTATGTATGTTCTCCGTGTATAGGTTGCGCAAGCGATGATAAATTATTATATAAATTATTATAAGATCCTTACTGTGTTTCTGAGACATGATTAGTAAAATTAATATTAAGGACACTCATGAAATTCAGATAAGAGCGGTCACTTACTAAAATTGTCAGTATAAATTCTATGTACGTACAAAACTGGTTTCAGATGCCACCTTTGGAAAAAATCTGTTATACTGAAATTTTTGTGGAAGACCGATCATCAAAATTATCTGAATAAAAATATGTCTGTGTCATTTTGTATAGAATTGTCTGTAAGAGGAAAACTCAGAAATAGAGTAATGAAATTAATTATTGCAAACTTAGGATATAGAATAACATGTATCATAATGCATTCATATGTATTGTGTGTAAACTGACACATATGTGTGTAAATTGAGAGTTGTATTGGGTACATGCTGGTGATAAGTAAGGTATGGAGGAGGCACCCGCAGGGACGTAGCAATAGGGGGTGCAGAGGTAGCGACCGCACCGAGGCCCTTGGGCCAGAGGGGCCCCGAAGGGTCCACCCTCTATTACAGTATTAACTCTCTATTGGTTCTGTGCTGGTAATAATCACTTCTATAGATGCTTTGAATAGTAGCAATCCTTAACACACTGTTCCCCTTCTTGCACCTCTGACACTGTGGTTGTCCTTGGCAAGTTTTGGTGCGCTGTATCAATTGCTATGTATAGCGTTCTTGGGGGGGGGGGGGGCTAATGTAAAACCTGCATCAGGGCCCACAGCTCCTTAGCTCATTTGTGAGTTTAGAATAGGGCCAGAGTCTTGAAAAGGTTAATGTCAGTTTTGAAAGTTTTTTTTTCTTTTTTTTTTCTCTCTCTTTGGTGAAACCATGTCTCAACATCTGTTTGTGGGTTTTTTTTCTGCCAGCAGAAAAAGCGGAAGTAACATACCACTTTGTCATTTTTTTCTGCTGAAGAAAAAAAATGCATTTAAAATATATGTGTATAGACGTAGAAAGGAATTTTATGAGTTATATTATTAGATTATTTGGAACAGTGAATAATTTATATATATATATATATATATTCCTTTTGGGAAATGTTTTAAGATGTAATTTAATTGTCATATTTATCTACACAACATCTTAGGTTTCTTCTTAGTTAGATGTTAGAGGTAGTAAATAATGACATAGCAGTCATTATTTTCTCCTGAAACGTAGTATCCTTAAATTAAATTAGATTAATTAATTGATACCAACTGTCACCCAGGTCCATATGTATGTGAATGAAGTTTCCCATACTGCAGAATAGATTTTTGGAGTTTTTATATCGTGTCCAAAATAGGTTCTGATATTTTTTCATAGGTAGCATAGTGAAATCATATATCATAGTTTGGGGCCAATTTAGAAGGGAGCCGGTTGACTTGTCTGTGTTTTTTTGGGGTGAGGAAACTGGAGTGCCTGGGGGAAACCCATGCAGACACGGGGAGGACATGCGGACTCCTTGCAGATGTTGACCAGGCAGAGATTTGAGTAACATTGCAAGGCTAGAGCACTGGCTGCTACGTCACCATGTTACCTTAGTTTCATAGTGTAAAGTGAATTGAGTTTTTAGTACAACCTAATTCCCTTAGTCTAAAGTGGATTAATTGAGTAATGGCATTTGTCACCCAGACTTATACAAGTGAGTAGAGTTAAATCATTTCCCCATGTAATGGTAGTTGCCATAAGTTTGTTAGAATAATGTTAATATTTGAACAGAATTTATATAGCTTGTAACTTTGAAGCATATAGATTCAAATGATTTACTCAATAGTTCCCCATGGATAAGTTCCTTCTTGAATATTGTATCATAGTTGGTAGGCTGTATTTTATATAAATCACAGCAGAAAAGGCATTTAATGTTGTTTGCAACTCATTGTTGAAGTGTTACTTGCTCTTGTAACTAAGCTGTGTCTGATTTAATTCTTCACTGGCCTGGTCACCCAGTAGAAGAAATTTTCTCAGCCTCTTCGCCATCTAGAGGTCAATAAGAGAACTGCTCCTCCTCCAAGCCACACTGATAAAGCACAGTTATTGCAACTTCAATATTTCTAAATGTCATGCAACTATTGAAAAAATAATGCATTGTATACTGTTTGTACTTATATTTTAGTGGATATTGTGAAACTATGAAAGCCATATTCATCTGGGAAAACTTGTGGAGAAATATTGAGGACATACTAAATAAAATAGTCAGGACAGGTATACAGTTTTAGGTCAATTAAGATCGCATGTGTAGTTCTGGGTCACACTTGCTGTTTATTTCATACCATCCTTTGTATTATAGAAATTCTTTCCCAATAGTGGGGTTTTTGACCTTAATAACCCCTCTTCCTGTTAATAAATTAATCTCCTTTAAATTAATATCTCCTCTCCGGTTGCCACAACATCTGTGTGTGTATGTCATTAATGACATATATTGGCAGAGAGTTGTTTAAGGCTCTGACTCTAAGTCACTCTCGTTTTTAGTGAGAATATATTTACACTCAGCCTAGGAAAATAAGAACATTTTTTTATCTTTAGAAAAATAGTTTTTTTTAGTTTGCTTAAACTTCTTTTGACAAAATGCAGAATCATTTGATGTTGTTATGACAATTATATTATAAGATTTTTCACTGTTCTAAAATCTCCAGGAAAAAAAAACACTGTTTAATTTTATAGTGTACTGATTAGAAACTTTATCTCTGACAGGATTTTAATTTCACCTCTGCTGGTTGCTATAGTTTAGGGCCTATTTTGTTTAGTAAGGAGACCTTAGCCTAGTCTCTCTAGTGCTGTTTCTGTGTGTCTCAGGGACAACCATAGCTGTAGTACCTTAAGCGCACTATGGGGAAAAGGACACTATAGATGTTCTTTGTAGGTCTGTAGCTTTAAATCTGGAAGGGGATCCAACCCTGTACTGGGACCCTGCTCATAGTATGCCTTATAACTTGCTAACTTTGACCAAACATTGAAATAACTTTAATGTATGGTCAACAAGGGGGGAAAGAGGAATATGGGCCTACTGGTCTGTGTAATGTCATTCCATTTAGGGGGTATCGAGGTAGATATTGCATTAGGGCCACCTAAGTTCTTTAAATACATCACTATTTAGGGTTTGTGGTATGATTGTGGCAGGTATGATATAATGAAAATGGATATGTGACTTGTAATGGAAGAATGAAAAATGGGAATTCATCATGGTGTAAAAATCCATTGGGAATTTATCCTCTCTGCCATGTATGGAGTCACATACTCGCACGGGTACAGCAACACGACGTCATGTGAACAGGGTATTGCGAGAGATCCGTTGGGATCATAGAAAGATCCGCTAAGTATGTTTTGAAGTTCATGGTGGAGAGTATGAATAATATTAGTATTACAAGTGCTAGGAAAAATAAAGAATTTATTGGATTTTTGGGAAAACATGATGCTGGCACATTTTTCTTTTTCTTTCAGAAACAACTTGCCAGACATCTATCCTGAGGAGGATAAGAGCTGACTACCTGACCAGAGGCCATCCGGAAGTAATCCATCCAGAGGGAGTCTGACCAGAGGCTATCCTGAGTCTATCTTTACAGAAGGATTTCCTACTGGATCCACTGTATTGGGTGAAATAGTTCGACTAAGTCCTGAATTCCAAGTGGGAAAAGTGACTTTTCATCAGATGGACAGTGACAATGTGCTAAGACTTTTCTGATAGAAGTTTCAAAGTTACTTCTGTCATCTGTTGAAGAATGGAACAAGATCTGGATCTCAGACCCAGGAAGATTGTATGGATTGTGGGACATTCTTATGTGGATTGGGCCCGTAGGAAAGCTATTAATAGTAGCTATGGGGAAAACCTTGGTTTATCTAAAAATAACTTTATGACCTATTGGGGTGGGCTACGATATTAAGGATATTCTAGATGGAGAGTTAGTTGTAAGTCACATTATGGGCTAATGCTTTCTGAATAATAAAAGCCTTTATTTCTGCAATATCACCCTTTAAGTAAAAGATTAGGATTAGGGTTTTTGTAAAATAGATAAAGGGTTGAGTATGTAATGAGCTGATACTTTTTATCTCAATTACTAAATAAGACCAAGTGCTGATGATCCAGGGATTTTTTCTGATTGCCATTTTGGAGTCGGGAAGGAATTTTTCCCTTTCTGGGGCTAATTACACTATGCCTTATAAGGGTTTTTGCCTTCCTCTGGACCAGCAGTGAAATGGGCCGGTGTGGTGCTTTGTTTTTAGTTAAACTTTATGTACACACATCCTTCTTCAACCCAAATAACTATAAAACTGTATATTTATCAGAGGACAATATATTTATATATATATATATATATATATATATATATATATATATATATATATATATATATATATATATATATATATGTATACACACGTATATGTGTTACTACATATATAATTCAGCAGGCCTAATCTCAGTGGGCGATTTTCAGGGAACAAGTCTCCTACTTTTTGATACCTTGGTCTTTAGTAGATTCAAGTTGGCCATAATTGTCTTGCTAAGTTTTGCTAGAGTATTATATTTCGTCCTATCCTGATTGTGAATATAGTTGGTGAGTGTCCATATGTGTGATTAGCAGAGTCCTTCTAGTATGGTTAAATCTGAAGGTAGCCATCATTACAGTTGTCCTGTTAATCCTGACCTGGAAAGAGTATCTATGGCAGCGGTTGCTATTAGTTACATCTTTTTCTGCTTTGATTTGTAGTATGTCTGTATAGATATTTACCATTACTGTAGAAAAAAGTCGATTAGCTAACATTCCCTTCCCCTACTAAATCAGAGCTGTATCTGTTTGTCTGAGCAAGCATAACAGGCTTTGGTCAGTATGATTGGTGTGATGGACTACAATTTCACAGCACCACAGTTGCCTTGAGCAACCCGATTGGTATATTTAATATGGGATAATTGGTAGGCCAGAGATGTTGAGGGTCTCATGTAGCCTTATTCCCTAGCCTTCTGCTGTGATCTGTGTATTCCCTTTCACAAATATGTCCTGGACTGAGGCCTGTAGCTACATTTTGACTTGCTTAGTGAGTTCTGGCAGTACTCCTGTATTTCTGATCTCAGCCTCTGTACTCTGGGCATTAAGGCCTGAGTATGATTGTAGTTGGGTTGGTGTCCACCCCCTGGGTTAACAGGAGTGTGTGACTTAGAGTAAAGGATACAGAGATAGCTTGGAGTACAATGGCTGATGGAAGGTGAGAAGTCTGCCATGCCTCACAAACGGTTTGTGAACTAAATTGTAGAGTCAAGACCACCCTCTCCCAAATATAGCCACCTTATGCATGAGTTAATTGCTACCATAAGGGTTTATGACCTTGGCCTACCTAAGGCCTAGTATTTAGAAAAGCCCTTTTCTAGACAGGAGCAGATGGAAGTTTCTCTTGGAGTAAGTACTAAGATAAGACAGCTTCTTTCTTGTTTTGATCTAAGAGAAATATTCCTGCCGCAGGCTAAGTTATACACATGAGTGTACCCTCACCTGTAGTCCGCATAAGATCTTTACTAGATCACATCAGGAAAGAGAAATGTTCTTAGTTCTTATCTGCATCAGGAAAAATAATTATTGGGTTTTTCCTGATTAATTTCTGATTGGGTTCTTTTCTGATTTGTTTGACCATTAGATTGGCCAAAATTGTGTAATTGGTTGTTTAAGGTTACAGGTTGGTTAATCATTTTCTTTGTTATGAGTACTTTACCAAATAGCTATTCGTGTTTTGACCATTAGGAGACTTCGACAAAAATTTTGCCCACTGTGATGCTAGCTCTGCCTGTTTTAGGTATTGGCTTTAGTATGGTTCCTTTGGAAGAAAGGGGGGACTGAAAGGATGTGTAGGTATATATGTATATATATATATATATATATATATATATATATATATATATATATATATATATATATATATATATATATATATATATATATATATATATATATATATATATATATATATATTAGTATATAGTATAGTATATAGATCAATTTCATATACAAGCATACATGTATCTAATCAGTGTGATATTAATGTGTCTTTAGAACAATCAGCCACCCACACACATCTGTGCAGGAAGAGCTGGCTGCATGAAATAGAGAATAGTCAAATTCTTCTTGCTGGGCAAAACCCCTAAGTGCCCCAAATGGGGACACCTGGAAGGTCATAAATAACATATTTCCTGTGATCATTGAACTGTGCTATTTCTTGTAATTCACATGACTTTCTGTAAATTATGGTGATGTATGATGATATACTACGCATGAGCAAAACCTGTATTCAGTAGGATATAAGGAAAATACGGAACTCATAATACAGCATAATGTGTGCTCACATCTTCTGTGTCTGTGTGTTCTGTTAACCATTATATGTCCTGGCGCCAGGAAATGAAGTAGTCTAAAGCATCTGATATCTGACGTGAACTTAAGTAGATACCACTCCTTTCAGGCAGTGGCTGAAGAGTACCTCTGGGAGGAACATGAGAGGTTTTATTTCGGGCACAGACTGGACAAAATTTGACAAAGGCCTTACAATCAGTTCTCAGAGATGGCCACCAGACATGATGGGACAACAAATTCAGAGTTTTACTTTCACCAGGGTGACCTGACACTTTTGAGTCATGAAACTGTTGCAAAACATGCAGACGAAGATCAAGAGGAACAAACCCGGTGGTTTCCTTGGGGGTAGAATCATCCTGGCAGGGTGCCAGTTGCGCTGAAAGGTCAGGTAATAACTGTGTATCAGTCAGGGCTGTAACAACACATTGGTACAATGGATTCTGGAGATGCTGGTGTAGCAGGTAGAAAGAGGGGGGATCTATTTATTTTTATATTATTACCTGATCAGCAGCTTTAAATAGAGGCGCTGCTGACGCAGGTTTGTTAAGTAAGGGCATTTTGCCCTTAGTTGTAATGGGCGCTGCTGTGTGGGTAGGCAAAGCTGATGGCTGAGGGAAGGTTGCTAAGCAACCAGACACACAAGCAGGGGAGCTGTTAGGGAAGATATAACGGCTCTCTGAGGGGTTGAGTTGGCAGTTGGAGCGGACAGGGGAATGGGAAGGATGCAGCAGGCACAGCTGAGGAGAAGCAGGCCAGACACTGCGACAGCTGACATTATGGGAGAAAATTACTACGCCATGATGATTCTTCAATCCTCCTTAAGATAAGACAAACATCAGTCAATCGAAGCTGACAGGAAGGGAGGAAGCGGAGAGAGATTTTGGCAGATGCAAAAGAGCCAGGCAGATGTATAACCAGTAGCTGATGATACAGAGATGCTGAGAAGATGGTTACAAATCTGACACGTATGAAATATGATTAATACTGTGATAAATCAGCGTGTGTCAAGAAAGATGCCTGAACATTTTGACTACAGTGAATTGGCTATGGTGATGTCCCTAACTGCTGAAGTATAGTGCTGGTGAGGCTGAGAATTGAGACTGACAATCCCTAATTTCTATGATTATCATTTTTATTGTTATTTTCATAAGTTTTCCTGAACTGTTGCAGAAATGGGAAGAAAGGTTTTTTTTATGAAAGTCCAAAAACTGCCTATCACCTATGTACCATGTATAGGACTATGAAATAGTGATTTTGAGAAGAAAGTGTATCTGCTTAATGAAATAATCCAGTGCCCTGTCCGCTAAAGGCCGGTTATTTACCCTCATAGCCAACTGACTTTTAAAATATAAGGTGCAATGAGCATTTTGTTTTTTTGTTGTTAGTGTGGTACAGTGCAAAGTTATATTTATTAAATACTTACCTTTGGGAAGAGTCGTCCAGCTGGGTTCCTGTAAAAGAAAGGAGAAATGATTAATATGTCAATTTACCAGTAATATTGAAAGATTTTGAAGAAGTACCCGTTAATAGGCTGTTTTTCTAGCAATAGACTGATCCTGCAAAAGAACAGAAGAGATTACATACAGGAGCGACAGAATTTGAGATTTTCAAAGAAACTGTTTTTATTTTTATTTTTCTGTTTCTTTTTGCAAGCATATTGAGTAGTTTTGCTCATAAGAATGTGACGTCATTTTTTTTTTATTTAATTCTAGTAATCTTATTAATTTACTAAGAATTTTACTAATTCACTAACCAATTTTTTTTATTATTATTATTTATCATTAACTTATTAACCAACCACTTTATTAACCTTTAACCATCTAATTGATACATTTATTATTCTGTTTTTTCCTAGGAAACGGTCTGATCTATTAAATAAGTAAAATAGCCAGAATAATTGATCAGACTGAGAGCAAAAAGTAAGAGTACTCTATTTACTATTGAGTTATGAAAGATTTTGCTGATCAGCAAACGTAGAGTGTAAATTGCTCTATATCTGCCTTCTCAGTGAAGCATTAAACCAAAATTATTTTGGTACTCAGGGTTTTTGGGAACCCAAATAGGGTCTATTTCTCATTAGGGAGGGTGGATACGCTCAGCAAATACTTACCGGGTGGAAAGGATTTGTGTTATTGTTAGAGATGAGCGTAATGACCTAATTACGATTTTGCGAAATTTCGCGTAATTAGTGTAATTACGATTATGGCCGTAAGTACATAATCGTAATGAAGAAGGATTTCGCGAAATTTCGCGTAAGCGTAATTTTCGCGTAATTTTCGCATTACAGTCGTATCATGCCGTAATTTCGCATTAAACGCTACCGTAATTTCGCGTTAAACCGTAACGCTCCGTATAATATAAAAAAGCCGCCGACTTTAAGGGTTAATAGCAAAGCCCCCTTAAATGCTAAGAGCCTCAAATTTGGAGAATATATTAAGGAGATCAGGAGGAATAAGAGGAATTTTTTTTTTTTCAAAAAGACCTTATAGTTTTTGAGAAAATCGATGTTAAAGTTTCAAAGGAAAAATGTAAACATTTAAAAACCCGCCGACTTTAACGGTTAATAGCAAAGCCTGCTTAAAGTTTAGGAACACCAAATTCCCAGGGTATATTAAGGGGATCAGTGGGAATAAGAGGAAAAAATTTTTTTTCAAAAAGACCTTATAGTTTTTGAGAAAATCGATTTTTAAGTTTCAAGGGCGAAAATGTCTTTTAAATGCGGAAAATGTCAGTTTTTTTTGCACAGGTAACAATAGTGTATTATTTTCATAGATTCCCCCAAGTGGGAAGAGTTTTACTTACTTCGTTCTGAGTGTGGGAAATATAAAAAAAAAACGACATGGGGTCCCCCCTCCCAGACCTCTTTAACCCCTTGTCCCCCATGCAGGCTGGGATAGCCAGAATGCGGAGCACCGGCCGCGTGGGGCTCCGCACCCTGACTATACCAGCCCGCATGGTCCATGGATTGGGGGGTCTCGGAAGGGGAGGGGCAGCCAAGCTTTCCCATCCCCCTCCAAGCCCTTGTCCAATCCAAGGACAAGGGGCTCTTCTCCACCTCCAATGGGCGGTGGAGGTGGAGGCCGCGATTTCCTGGGTGGGGGGGTTCATGGTGGAATCTGGGAGTCCCCTTTAAAAAGGGGTCCCCCAGATGCCCACCCCCCTCCCAGGAGAAATGAGTATAGAGGTACTTGTAGTACCCCTTACCCATTTCCTTTAAGAGTTAAAAGTAAATAAACACACAAACACATAGAAAAAGTATTTTAATTGAACAAAAAACATAACCACGAAAAAAGTCCTTTAATATTCTTAATTAACCATTAATACTTACCTGTCCCTTTAAATAAATGATCCCACGCAATATCCTCGGAAATGTTCTATCAGTTACAATGTAACAAAGTTATTATGTAACAACTTTGTTACATTGTAACTACGCCGCACCCGACGCCACTCGCCGCTCAGCCGCCGCATACGCGTCCGTGCAGGACGCTAAGTCCCCGCAGCTCCCGCTGTCCACCCCGCCCACATCTGTCACCCACATGTCACCCACATGTGGGTGACATGTGGGTGACATGTGGGAGAGGCGGGGAGGGCAGCGGAGCCGGCGGGGACTTAGCGTCCTGCACGGACCCGACAGAGCTCTGAGCTATATAGCTCAGAGCTCTGAGAAGCATCTTTGTATTTGGGCTCCAAGGAGCCCCATTGGTCCTTAGCAGACCAATGGGGTTCCTTCAAATCAGAAGGAACCCCATTGGTCTGCTAAGGACCAATGGGGCTCCTTGGAGCCCAAATACAAAGATGCTTTCGAGAGCTCTGAGCTATAGCTCAGAGCTCTGTCGGGTCCTGCAGCGCAGACGCGGCGGCGGCGGCGGTGAGTGACGTCGGGTGCGGCGTAGTTACAATGTAACAAAGTTGTTATATTGTAATAACTTTGTTACATTGTAACTGATAGAACATTTCCGAGGATATTGCGTGGGATCATTTATTTAAAGGGACAGGTAAGTATTAATGGTTAATTAAGAATATTAAAGGACTTTTTTCGTGGTTATGTTTTTTGTTCAATTAAAATACTTTTTCTATGTGTTTGTGTGTTTATTTACTTTTAACTCTTAAAGGAAATGGGTAAGGGGTACTACAAGTACCTCTATACTCATTTCTCCTGGGAGGGGGGTGGGCATCTGGGGGACCCCTTTTTAAAGGGGACTCCCAGATTCCACCATGAACCCCCCACCCAGGAAATCGCGGCCTCCACCTCCACCGCCCATCGGAGGTGGAGAAGAGCCCCTTGTCCTTGGATTGGACAAGGGCTCGGAGGGGGAGGGGAAAGCTTGGCTGCCCCTCCCCTTCCGAGACCCCCCAATCCATGGACCATGCGGGCTGGTATAGTCAGGGTGCGGAGCCCCACGCGGCCGGTGCTCCGCATTCTGGCTATCCCAGCCTGCATGGGGGACAAGGGGTTAAAGAGGTCTGGGAGGGGGGACCCCACGTCGTTTTTTTTTTATATTTCCCACACTCAGAACGAAGTAAGTAAAACTCTTCCCACTTGGGGGAATCTATGAAAATAATACACTATTGTTACCTGTGCAAAAAAAACTGACATTTTCCGCATTTAAAAGACATTTTTGCCCTTGAAACCTAAAAATCGATTTTCTCAAAAACTATAAGGTGTTTTTGAAACATTTTTTTTCCTCTTATTCCCACTGATCCCCTTAATATACCCTAGGAATTTGGTGTTCCTAAACTTTAAGCAGGCTTTGCTATTAACCGTTAAAGTCGGCGGGTTTTTAAATGTATACATTTTTACTTTGAAACTTTAACATCGATTTTCTCAAAAACTATAAGGTCTTTTTGAAAAAAAATTTTTTCCTCTTATTCCTCCTGATCTCCTTAATATATTCTCCAAATTTGAGGCTCTTAGCATTTAAGGGGGCTTTGCTATTAACCCTTAAAGTCGGCGGCTTTTTTATATTATACAGAGCGTTACGGTTTAACGCGAAATTACGGTAGCGTTTAATGCGAAATTACGGCATGAACGAAACGCGAAATTTCGCGTTGAAAATTACGCTTACGGTATTTTCAATTACGATTTTAAGGGCAATTTCGCTACGCTAATTTCGCATCGTAATCACAAATTTCGCATGCGTAATTATAGTAATGCGAAATTACGAAAATTTCAGCTCAACTCTAGTTATTGTTAACCAGTTGTTTTCCTTCTAGCATCCAGAAGTGTCCTATAGGAAGAAGACCAGAAGATATTAAGAAGACTGTGATATTAGATTGTGTTGTGTGTAATTCTCATTGGTTATATGGAGTAGAATCTTTATTTTTATTTTTTTTAATAAACTTTTTGAATTTTACAACCTGCATTGGTGTTTGTGGAATTCTCCTTCAGTTGGCGGTTTGAAACCGTTTACACTGGTTGAGTGGATTCAGTTTCAAAGCACTGGGACAGGCAGCTGCCTTAATGTTTTTTAACCTGGTTTATAGGTTATTGTGAAATTAAACTGCGTAAAGAGCAAGGCCCAACGAGCTTGTCTGGGGTTAAGTCTCTTAGCACTCTCAATCTACTCCAAGTTTTTGTGATCTGTAAAACCTGTAACTGGATGCAAGGACCCTTACAACCAGTGTCTCCATTCTTCGAATGCCATTTTACCTCCCAAAAGTTCTCTATTGCCAATGTCATAGTTTCGTTCGGCAGAAGAAAACTTGCGGGAAAAAAAGCACGAGGATGAAGACGTTCGGGGCAGCCTAAGTACTGCAAGAGAACTGCTCCTACGCCAATTTCAGAAGCATCTACTTCAACAACAAAGGGTCGAAGAACATCAGGATGAGCTAGGACGGGAGCAGAACAAAAGGCATTCTTTAAAGCTTCAAAAGCATGGCAAGCCTGGGAAGGCCAGTGAACAGGGTCTGTGTCTTTCCTAGTTCAATTAGTCACAACCAGGGACAACCAGAGTGGAGAAATTCTTAATACATTTCCGATAAAAATTAGCGAAACCGAGAAATCGCTGAAGGCCTTAAAGCCCAGTGGGTTGGGACCAATTTAACACATGAGATAATTTAACAGGATCCATGGCAAGACCAGAATTAGAGATGATGTAACCCGGGAATGAAACTTGATTAGTTTCAAAGACACATTTTTCCAACTTGGCGTAAAGCGAGTTCTCTCTCAACTTCTGCAGTACGGCTTTGACATGTTCCCGATGGTCAAGAAATGAAGCAGATTAAATTAGGATGTCATCTAAATAAATGACCACAAATCGACCTAAGAAATCTCTAAAAACATCATTCACAAAGCCCTGGAAGACAGCTGGAGCGTTACAAAGTCCAAAGGGCATGACTAAATACTCAAAATGCCCATCCTTTGTATTAAAAGCTGTCTTCCATTCGTCACCCTCAGGTATTCTGATCAAATTGTAAGCCACTCTTAAGTCTAATTTGGAGAACACTTGAGCCCCTGTTACTTGAGCAAATAAGTCATCAATGAGTGGCAGTGGATATTTATGTTTTACTATAATCTTGTTAAGACCCCTATAATCAATACAGGGACCTAATCCTCCATCCTTCTTCTGTACAAAAAAGAATCCAGCTCCAGCAGGAGAAGAAGGATGGATGAAGCCCTTGCTCAGATTCTCCTTAATGTACTCTTTCATAGCCAGAGTTTCTGGGCCTGAAAGGTTATACAAATGCCCTCGTGGAGGCATCGTACAAGGCAGCAGGTCTATAGGGCAATCATAAGGCCTGTGAGGAGGGAGTTTATCAGCAGCCTGCAGGGATAAAACATCCTTAAATTCTACATAGCAAGAAGGGATATTTTCCATCTTTATTTCAGTAGTTGGCAAAGGCAGGAATTTAAGACAGTGTTTTTCACAAAACAATGACCAGTTAGTCAATTGACCAGTACACCAATCGATGATCGGATTACGTACCTGTAGCCACGGAAGACCCAGAACCAAAGGATTGGATGGCATTCTGAGCAGGTAGAGCTGCATTTTTTCAAGATACATTGCTCCTACATGCAAAGAAATCTCAGGCATGATGGAAATTGGTCGATTGGCCTGAAGAGGTGAGTCATCAATGGCTGTCACATAGATTTTGGCCTGCATAGTAAAGGCGGGAATACCAAGCTCAGCGGCCAAAGAGGAGTCAAGGAAATTACCCGCTGACCCCAAATCAATGAATGTCTGACAATGAAACATTTTGATATTTCAATAAATTGTTACCGGTAACAGTATATTTTTTACTTTTAGGGGAAGGATCAGATTGCCCAAATGAGGTTACCCAGCCTCACTTAGGCGCTGGAGTTTTCTGGCCTTTTCTTTGCAGGACAGTCTTTAGCAAAATTCCCTTTAACCCCACAATATAGACATAAACCTTTGCTGCACCTTCTGAGTTTTTCTGAAGGCGAAAGTTTAGAAAAACCTATTTGCATTGGTTCTTCTCCTAAATGTGATCTATTACTGCCAGAGGGAGGAGACGCCACTCAGAGTAAGTGAGCTCTACCCTGGCATCAGTGTCTAACCCGCCTGTCCACTCAAATAGTTAGAGTTATGGCGTCCTCTAAAGTCTTAGGATCAGGGTGACTGACCAGGATATTATTGATCGTGTCGGACAGACCAAATAGAAATTGGTCCAACAGAGCTGCCTGACCCCAATTAGTAGAGACTGACCATGGTCAAAATTCAGCAGCGTATTCTTCCGCTGAACGACAACCCTGTTATAAATCCCTCAATTCAGACCCTGACGACCTAGGCCGAACTTCAAAATATGTCAAGCAACTGTTCATAAAGTTACTAAAACTTGCCCGAGAACCTGAGAATTTCTCGGGAAGGGGCATCTTGGGCTGCATGAAAGCATAGTGTATAGGAATAGGAGGAGGCGCAGGTTGCTCATTAGGAACTGGAGAAGCCTCAGCACGTGGTGGTGCATTAGCCAACTGATTCAGATGTTTCTGCTGAGCAGCTACTGTCTGAGTGAACTGATTCACAGCCCCGGTGAGGAACATAACCTGACGTTGCAACTTCTCCATAAGTGTAGTGATTGGCCCGGGATAATATCATGCTTGGTATGAGGCGTATATACTGAGGCTCAAATAAATCGTAGTCAAAACATAAGCTAGGGTCATACATGTGAGATCAGAGGCCGCGGTACAATAGGATGAGAGAAGGGGCTAAGTCATTTAACAGGCTGAGATCATACACAGAATATCAGATGTCTGTGGTACAATAGGTTGAGACAAAAGGCTGAGTCGTTTAACCCCCCTGGCGGTATGAAAAACTCCGCCAGGGGGCAGCGCAGCATTTTTTTTTTTTTTTTTAGATCATGTAGCGAGCCCAGGGCTCGCTACATGATAGCCGCTGCTCAGCGGCATCCCCCCCGCCCGCTTCGATCGCCTTCGGCGATCTCCGATCAGGAAATCCCGTTCAAAGAACGGGATTTCCTGGAGGGCTTCCCCCGTCGCCATGGCGACAGGGCGGGATGACGTCACCAATGTCAGCGACGTCGGGACGTCATTGGGAGTCCCGAACCACCCCTCGGCGCTGCCTGGCACTGATTGGCCAGGCAGCGCACCGGGTCTGGGGGGGGCGCGTGCCGCATCAGATAGCAGCGATCGGGCGGGGGCAGGAGGCGATCAGAGTGCTGGCGCAGCTAGCAAAGTGCTAGCTGCGTCCAGCAAAAAAAAATTATGAAAATCGGCCCAGCAGGGCCTGAGCGACACCCTCCGGCGGCTTACCCCGTGTCCAGCACGGGGTTACTGCTAAGGAGGTTAACAAGCTGAGGTCATACACTAGTGATAAGATGGCTAAGGTACAAAGGGTTGAGACTGACAAAAGACAAGCAAAGATCATACACAATAAATCAGAATACGGGACTAACTGGAGTATATACAGGATCTTCTCAAAAAATTAGCATATTGTGATAAAGTTCATTATTTTCTGTAATGTACTGATAAACATTAGACTTTCATATATTTTAGATTCAAATACACACAACTGAAGTAGTTCAAGCCTTTTATTGTTTTAATATTGATGATTTTGGCATACAGCTCATGAAAACCCAAATTTCCTATCTCAAAAAAATTAGCATATTTCATTCGACCAATAAAAGAAAAGTGTTTTTAAAACAAAAAAAGTCAACCTTCAAATAATTATGTTCAGTTATGCACTCAGTACTTGGTCGGGAATCCGTTTGCAGAAATGACTGCTTCAATGCGGCGTGGCATGGAGGCAATCAGCCTGTGGCACTGCTCAGGTGTTATGGAGGCCCAGGATGCTTCGATAGCGGCCTTAAACTCATCCAGAGTGTTGGATCTTGCATCTCTCAACTTTCTCTTCACAATATCCCACAGATTCTCTATGGGGTTCAGGTCAGGAGAGTTGGCAGGCCAATTGAGCACAGTAATACCATGGTCAGTAAACCATTTACCAGTGGTTTTGGCACTGTGAGCAGGTGCCAGGTCATCTCCATAAAGCTTTTCAGCAGATGGAAGCATGAACCCACTTTTGAACCAGAAACAGCGGAAGAAGCGCCTGACCTGGGCTACAGAGAAGCAGCACTGGACTGTTGCTCAGTGGTCCAAAGTACTTTTTTCGGATGAAAGCAACTTGTGCATGTCATTCGGAAATCAAGGTGCCAGAGTCTGGAGGAAGACTGGGGAGAGGGAAATGCCAAAATGCCTGAAGTCCAGTGTCAAGTACCCACAGTCAGTGATGGTCTGGGGTGCCATGTCAGCTGCTGGTGTTGGTCCACTGTGTTTTATCAAGGGCAGGGTCAATGCAGCTAGCTATCAGGAGATTTTGGAGCACTTCATGCTTCCATCTGCTGAAAAGCTTTGTGGAGATGAAGATTTTATTTTTCAGCACGACCTGGCACCTGCTCAAAGTGCCAAAACCACTGGTAAATGGTTTACTGACCATGGTATTACTGACCATGGTATTACTGTGCTCAATTGGCCTGCCAACTCTCCTGACCTGAACCCCATAGAGAATCTGTGGGATATTGTGAAGAGAAAGTTGAGAGACGCAAGACCCAACACTCTGGATGAGCTTAAGGCCGCTATCGAAGCATCCTGGGCCTCCATAACACCTGAGCAGTGCCACAGGCTGATTGCCTCCACGCCATGCCGCATTGAAGCAGTCATTTCTGCAAAAGGATTCCCGACCAAGTATTGAGTGCATAACTGAACATAATTATTTGAAGGTTGACTTTTTTTTGTTTTAAAAACACCTTTCTTTTATTGGTCGGATGAAATATGCTAATTTTTTGAGATAGGAAATTAGGGTTTTCATGAGCTGTATGCCAAAATCATCAATATTAAAACATTAAAAGGCTTGAACTACTTCAGTTGTGTGTATTTGAATCTAAAATATATGAAAGTCTAATGTTTATCAGTACATTACAGAAAATAATGAACTTTATCACAATATGCTAATTTTTTGAGAAGATCCTATATATATATATATATATATATATATATATATATATATATATATATATCGGCAGTGTCTGTATATATATATATATATATATATATATATATATATATATATATATATATATATATATATATATATATATATATATATATATATATATATATATATATATATATATATATATATATATATATATATATATATATACACATCTCAAAGAACTAACTAGACTAAGCACATACAATGATGATACAGAGTATCAGAATGCCCATCACCAGCGTACTGATTGCTATCACGGGCAGTGAATGAGAGCGATACAGTAATTTATATCCAAAAAACCCCACCCAGGATCGGCCCAACCCAAAGCAACCAATCGGAGTGTTAGCTGACAACATGTCAGCTGACACTAAATCCTCCGACGTTGGAGGGTATGATAGTGGATCCAAGCCGTGCACGCCCGCCCATGGACACAGGGGAGGCGCGCAGTCCCACTCACCGCCACAGGGGTGTCTGGGATGCTGCCTGATGCGGAAGGTCGTGGCCGCGCTCTGCTTTTTGAGCCGCAGGCGCTGGAACCGCTGACAGGTGAGTTCCTTACAGTATCATTTCTATGTGTAAAAGGGTGTGTAATGATCTGCTCAGCTGTCTGCACAGGCAGACAGCTGTTTGACCATTCTTTAGGTCTGAGTGCTGCAGGTCTCTGGAAAAGAGACCTGTCTTAACTTTGCAAGTGTCAGAGTTGCTCTGCTGCTGAGGAATTTGCATATACTTGTCATGCAAATTGCTCAGCTGCTTTCTTTGATGGTTTGCAGTATAAATACCATTCTCTCCCAAAATTCCTTGCTGGTCATGATGGTTTGTTCCTGTTGACTCACCTGGAGTATCAGCCTTTTGCTATTGTTTGCTAACATTATCTTAGAGTAATTCCTTGGGACTGCACTAGACATCCCTTCTAGCGTAAAATCACAAACACTGGTCCACATGACAGCCCAGGGGCCCCAGGTCTCTCTCACTCACTGGGGCCCCCAAACCACCATGCAACACCTATAGGGAAGTGCGGGCAAGCCCTGGACCTCTCACCTCCAGGGATCTCACCCCACCACCTCTAAACTGAATGCCAACTGCAACAAACACAATTGCTAACTTCCAGTCAGAGCAATGTCCTGCCTCTATCTGGCCAGCAGACGCTAGTCAGCCAATCAGGTGCACTGTCATACACCCTTTGCCTGCTGTACCATACCTAGCAGGAATTACATAGATTAGCATTCAGGTGGGAGGCTTCGGTTGGACGCAATCATGAATTGCGTCATTTACAGGGACGCCCCGTGTAGGCACATCTCCCACACGGTCCCCTCCCTAACCACTCACCGGTCAACCGCATCCTAGAAGCTGCAAAAAAATAAATTTAAAATCACAAACACTGGTCCACATGACAGCCCAGGGGCCCCAGGTCTCTCTCACTCACTGGGGCCCCCAAACCACCATGCGACACCTAGAGGGAAGTGCGGGCAAGCCCTGGACCTCTCACCTCCAGGGAACTCACCCCTACCTCTAAACTGAATGCCAACTGCAACAAACACAATTGCTAACTTCCAGTCAGAGCAATGTCCTGCCTCTATCTGGCCAGCAGACGCTAGTCAGCCAATCAGGTGCACTGTCATACACCCTTTGCCTGCTGTACCATACCTAGCAGGAATTACATAGATTAGCATTCAGGTGGGAGGCTTCGGTTGGACGCAATCATGAATTGCGTCGTTTACAGGGAGAGACCTGGGGCCCCTGGGCTGTCATGTGGACCAGTGTTTGTGATTTTAAATTAATTTTTTGCAGCTTCTAGGTTGTGGTTGACAGGTGAGTGGTTAGGGAGGGGACCGTGTGGGAGATGTGCCTACACGGGGCGTCCCTGTAAACGATGCAATTCACGATTGCGTCCAACCGAAGCCTCCCACCTGAATGCTAATCTATGTAATTCCTGCTAGGTATGGTACAGCAAGCAAAGGGTGTATGACAGTGCACCTGATTGGCTGACTGGCGTCTGCTGGCCAGATAGAGGCAGGATATTGCTCTGGCTGGAAGTTAGCAATTGTGTTTGTTGCAGTTGGCATTCAGTTTAGAGGTGGTGGGGTGAGTTCCCTGGAGGTGAGAGGTCCAGGGCTTGCCCGCACTTCCCTCTAGGTGCCGCATTTTGGTTTGGGGGCCCCAGTGAGCGAGAGAGACCTGGGGCCCCTGGGCTGTCATGTGGACCAGTGTTTGTGATTTTAAATTTATTTTTTGCAGCTTCTAGGATGCGGTTGACCGGTGAGTGGTTAGGGAGGGGACCGTGTGGGAGATGTGCCTACACGGGGCGTCCCTGTAAATGACGCAATTCATGATTGCGTCCAACCGAAGCCTCCCACCTGAATGCTAATCTATGTAATTCCTGCTAGGTATGGTACAGCAGGCAAAGGGTGTATGACAGTACACCTGATTGGCTGACTAGCGTCTGCTGGCCAGATAGAGGCAGGACATTGCTCTGACTGGAAGTTAGCAATTGTGTTTGTTGCAGTTGGCATTCAGTTTAGAGGTGGTGGGGTGAGTTCCCTGGAGGTGAGAGGTCCAGGGCTTGCCCGCACTTCCCTCTAGGTGTCGCATGGTGGTTTGGGGGCCCCAGTGAGTGAGAGAGACCTGGAGCCCCTGGGCTATCATGTGGACCAGTGTTTGTGATTTTAAATTTATTTTTTGCAGCTTCTAGGATGCGGTTGACCGGTGAGTGGTTAGGGAGGGGACCGTGTGGGAGATGTGCCTACACGGGGCGTCCCTGTAAATGACGCAATTCATGATTGCGTCCAACCGAAGCCTCCCACCTGAATGCTAATCTATGTAATTCCTGCTAGGAATGATCCCTTCTAGCGTAGTCAGGTTTTATTATCTGTCTTGCCTTATATCTGTCTGTCTGTTGAGATTGTCTTGTCGCCAGCGGCGGTCGACAGGAAATCGTTCTGTCTGTAGAGGTGCAAGCCAGAGCAGCGGTTGCTACTGGTTGCTCCTTCTGTCTGTCTGGATCGCATCCGCCCTAGCGGTAGTGGCGGTGGTTCCTTCTGTATTGTGCCTTAGGGGTGCTAACCAGAGCAGCGGTTGCTACTGGTAGCCCCTTCTGCCTGTCTGGATCGCATTCGCCCTGGCGGTAGTGGCGGTGGTTCCTTCTGTACTCTGTCTGGGAGTGTAGGCCAGAGCTGCGGTTGCTGCTGGCTACTCCCTCTCTCTGTCTTGTCTGGTACGAACGCTTGCTGTAGGCTCAGTGTGGTAACCGTTTAGCAAGCGTTTGCGTTCTCTATTTTCGTGTTTGTGTTACATTGGTTAGTTAGGGTGGCACGCTTATCACTGGGCGCCTAACACGCAGTGATCGTGTCTTTAACACATTCGCTGTTGCGAATGAGTGCGGTGTTCACGTTTAGCTAGCGTTTGTTATTTTCCTTGATGTTCTGATCATTGTTATTTGCTGTGTCTTTCCTGCTACACTTGTGCTCTGTCTGATTCGGTCTGGTGTCACTATTGGCAATTGCCACTCTTGCGATTGCGTTCCCACTTCGTTTCCACTGTTGTGTGTTCACCGTCGCTGGGTGGCGACTAGATTGGTGGACACACATACACTAGCAATCGCCACTCTTGCGATTGCGTTCCCATTTCATTTCCGCTGTTGTGTGTTCACCGTCGCTGGGTTGCGACTAGATTGGTGGACACACATAAATTCTGTTTCTGTGTTCTCTCTCTCTTTAAGGGCTATCTTGCCCTGCATTGCTTCGACTCGTGCAATTCCCATCTGGTATCTGTGGCAGGGCAGAGGTTGTGTTCCTCTGCACTTCACAGCTCCATCTGCCGGTGGGAATTTCCCTCTACAGGTGCATAGCACCATAGCTGGGTTCTGTTAAATTACACGTTTGTGGAGGATTTCCGCAGTGTCAGCGCACATCTTGTGCGCTGACCACGGAAATAATTCCGCAATCGTTACAGGGTGTTTCTGCTGAGGGAGTGGTTAGGGTTAGGCACCACCAGGGAGAGTGGTTAGGGTTAGGCACCACCTGAGCGGCGGTTAGTTTTAGGCAACGCCAGGGGGGGTGGTTAGGGTTAGGCACCACTAGGGGGATGGTTAGGGTTAGGCACCAGTAGGGGGGTGGATAGGGTTAGGCACCAGTAGGGGGGTGGTTAGGGTTAGGCACCACCAGGGGAGTGGTTAGTTTTAGGCACCACCAGGGGAGGGTTCTGTGTGAGAGTCGGGTTGGTTTAAGCTGTATTGTTGAATTATGTAATGATTTTTAACGTTAATATATTTTCATTGTTATCTCCCGTCTGTTTTAAAAACCGTATTGATCCAAGTTCGACAACAATGTTTATCATTATTAAGATTTTGTTATCCAATGGCGCCATTTTGTTATTCAGCCGGGCCCTTTTTTACAGGCGCCTTTTTTCATGCATGCCTTCCAGGGGTTCCTGTATGCTAACCAATACTATGAAGACATAATAATTTCCTTATAATTAATATGTTGATGATGCTTTCTTATATCTGCCTGCAGACAGTGAAAATTGCTTGAAATGTCGTGATGAAGAATGGTCAAATGAGATGAAGGATCTCTGTGTTCCAAAACTGGTGGTATTTCTCTCCTACACCGATGATACAATTGCTGCAGTATATTCATCTATCTCAATTTTGTTTTGTCTTCTGACTTGTTTGATATTGGGGACTTTTGTGCATTACAACGACACACCTATTGTTAAGGCTAATAACAGGAACCTGAGCTATCTTCTCCTGGTCTCCATCATGCTGAGCTTCCTCTGTGTGTTCTTGTTCCTCGGTCGTCCATCAGATGTAACCTGCAGGCTACGTGTGACAACTTTTGGTGTCATCTTTTCAGTAGCCATCTCTTCTCTACTTGCTAAAAGTATAATTGTCTGTGTTGCTTTTAAAGCCACCAAGCCTGGGAATTCCTGGAACAAATTGATGGGAACCAAATTATCCAATTCTGTAATATCTGTGTGTTCAATTGTGCAAATAAAAATCTGTGCCATTTGGTTGTCTACTAGTCCTCCATTTCAGGAAGAAGATACTCACACTTTTCAGGACATAATTGTCATTCAGTGTAATGAAGGGTCAGTTATTGGGTTCTATGCTGTGCTGGGATATTTGGGAATTCTGGCATCTGTTAGTTTCATTATAGCATTTTTAGTCAGAACATTACCGGACTGCTTTAATGAGGCCAAGTACATCACGTTCAGCATGCTGGTGTTCTGCAGTGTCTGGATTGCCATGATCCCGGCCTATCAGAGCACAAAAGGGAAATACATGGTGGCTGTAGTGATCTTTGCTATTATGGCATCAAGTGTTGGACTTCTCGGCTGTATTTTTTTCCCAAAATGTTACATAATTTGGTGTAGACCTGAACTTAACACAAAAATAGCTTTGCTCGAAAATAAAGCAAGATAGTCGTATGCAATAGATACTAATTGTATAATGCAAGTCTAAAAAAAATTCTATAGAGGGAAAGTTTGGATGTTTGGATTTTCGGATGTTTGTTACTCGATCACGCAAAAATGGCTGAACAGATTTGAATGAAATTTGGCACACACATAGTACACTACCTGGAATAACATATAGGATACTTTTTATTCCCATAAACAAAAAGTGAGCGGAGACAAATACAAATTTTACTGGGAAATGTAAACTGCAGCCATTCTTACACTGTTAATACATTCGTAGTAGGGTTCTCAAACTTTGCACAGTTGGTCACTGGGTGACTAAGATTATTATTCTGGAAAGTGGGTGGAGCCTACATAAGCCAATCAAAATTCACCTATTGATTTTCAAGGGAAATATTTAATTGCTGTCATTCTTGCGCTGTTAACTGCACAAACCTCAAACCTGGTACAGGTAGTCCCCAGTTAAAGTGTATAGTGGGCCTTTGGGTGACTGGGTTTCAAATTCAGAAAATGAGGTGGAGCCACAAACAGCCAATCAGATTTATTTCATTTCAATGAAAATTATTGATAACAAAGATTGCAAAGCTTACAAACGTGGTCATTGAGTAATTGTGTGTTATGGTTAGAAAAAGGGGCCATAGCCAACACCAGCCAAATACATAACCAGGCAACACTGAGTCATCAGTGGGCGGAGACAAATGCAAATTTCACTGGAAAAAAGTTAACTGCAGCCATTCTTACACTGTTAATGGTAGGGTTTTCAATCTTTGCACAGTTGGTCACTGGTTGACTGGGATTAATATTCAAAAAAGTGGGTGGAACCTACAAAAGACATTCACAATTAAACTATTGATTTTCAAGGGCAATATTTCATTGCTGCCATTCTTGCACTGTTGATGGCACAAGCCTCAGATCTGGTACAGTTGGCCTTTTGGTGACTAGGGTTCAAATTCAGAAAAGGAGTGGAGCCACAAACAGCCAATCAGATTTGTTTCATTTCAATGCAAATTATTCATGCCAAAGACCACAAACCTCACAAGCTTGATCATTAAGTAATTGTGTTAGGGTTAGAAAAAGTGGGCACAGCCAATACCAGCCAAGTACATCCCCAGGAAATGCCAGGTCATCAGTGGGCGGAAAAAAAAAATTCCCTGGAAAAATGTAAACTGCAGCCATTCTTACACTGTTAATGGTAGGGTTCTCAAACTTGGGGTGACTGGGATTGATATTCAGAAAAGTGGGTGGAACCTACAAAAGCCAATCAAAATTTACCTATTGTTATTTAAGGGGAATATTTAATTGCTGCCATTCTTGCACTGTTAATGGCGCAAGCCCCAGATCTGGTACAGTTGGCCTTTTGGTGACTAGGGTTCAAATTCAGAAAAGGAGGTGGAACCAACCAATCAGATTTATTTCATTTCAATGCAAATCATTGATGCCAAAGACCACAAAGCTCACAAACTAGGTCATTGAGTAATTGTATGTTAGGATTAGAAAAAGTGGGCAGAGCCAACATTAGCCAAATACATACCCAGGCAACGCTGGGTGACCAGCTAGTATTATATATGGCAAAGTTTGGTTGATTGGATGTTTGGATGTTTGTTACGCAAAAATAGGTAAAGAGATTTGAATGAAATTTGGCACAGACATAGTACATTACCTGGAATAACATATAGGACACTTTTTATTCCAATATCCAAAAAGTGGGTGGAGACAAATACAAATTTCACTGGGAAATGTAAACTGCAGCCATTCTTACACTGTTAATGGTAGGGTTCTCAAACTTTGCACAGTTGGTCGCTGGGTGACTAGGATTAATATTCAGAAAAGTGGGTGGAGCCTATAAAAGCCAATCAAAATTCACCTATTGATTTTATAGGGGAATATGTAATTGCTGCCATCCTTGTACTGTTAATGTCACAAGCCTCAAACCTGGTACAGTTGGTCATTGGGTGACTGGGGTTTGAATTGAGAAAGGGGGTGGAGCCAAAAAGAACCAATTATATTTGTTTCATTCCAATGCAAATTATTGATGCCAAACACTGCAAAGCTCGCAAACTTGGCAATTGAGTAACTGAAATACATACCGGGCAATGCCGGGTCATCAGTGGGCAGAGACAAATAGAAATTTCACTGGAAAAATGTAAACTGCAGCCATTCTTACACTGTTAAAAGTAGGTTTCTCAAACTTTGCACAGTTTGTCACTGGGTGACTGGGATTAATAATCAGAAAAGTGGGTTGAGCCTACAAAAGCCAATCAAAACTCACCCATTGATTTTGATGGGGAATATTTAATTGCTGCCATTCTTGCACTGTTAATGGCACAAGCCTTAAACCTGGTACAGTTGGTCATTGGGTGACTGGAATTCAAATTGAGAAAAGGGGGTGGAGCCAAAATCTGCCAATCTGATTTGTTTCATTTTAATACAAAATATTGAAGCCAAAGACTGCAAAGCTCACAAACTTACCAAACACACAGGAGATACCCACTTCCCAAACAGTTCTCTGCTGCTTATATAAAGCCTGCAGGCTGCTTGTAAGCCAATCAAGAAGTGCACATACACATGACACCTAGTCTGCAGTGATTAATTCAAACAGAAGCATAGCTACTCAGCTAGTAGTTGGAGAGGGTTTCAGTTGCATATAGACAATGGCTATATGGCCAGCAGGGGGCACCAGCGTGCAGGATATACCCTCTCATCTGCCCCCCTCCTACCTAAACTGCATGGGAATCTACAATAAAATTAAAAACAATAATGGTGCACAAGCCAGCCTGGGGCCCCAGGAACTCTCACTGCCCGGGGCCCCAGAACCAGCATGCAACACCATATGTGAGCGCAGCCAAGCCCTGGATCTGCCACACCCAGGAGCTTGTCCCCAACTGCTCTAAGACTTACCAAACACACAGGAGATGGTGCCCCCTGCTGGCCATATAGCCATTGTCTATATGCAACTGAAACCCTCTCCAATTACTAGCTGAGTAGCTCAGCTTCTGTTTGAATTAATCACTGCAGACTAGGTGTCATGTGTATGTGCACTTCTTGATTGGCTTACAAGCAGCCTGCAGGCTTTATATAAGCAGCAGAGAACTGTTTGGGAAGTGAGTATCTCCTGTGTGTTTGGTAAGTCTTAGAGCAGTTGGGGACAAGCTCCTGGGTGTGGCAGATCCAGGGCTTGGCTGCGCTCACATATGGTGTTGCATGCTGGTTCTGGGGCCCCGGGCAGTGAGAGTTCCTGGGGCCCCAGGCTGGCTTGTGCACCATTATTGTTTTTAAGCTCACAAACTTGGTCATTGAGTAATTGATTAAGTGTGTGTTATGGTTAGGAAAAGTGGGCACAGCCAACACCAGACAAATACATAACCTTGCAATACCATGTCATCAGTGGGCGGAGACAAATACAAATTTCACTGATAAAATGTAAACTGCAGCCATTCTTACAATGTTAATGGTAGTGTTCTCAAACTTTGCACTGGGTGATTAATATTCAGAAAAGTGGGTGGAGGCTACAAAAGCCAATCAAAATTCACATATTAATTTTAAAGGGGAATATTTAATTGCTGCCATTCTTGCACTGTTAATGGCACTAGCCTCAGATCTGGTATAGAGATATAGCGAACGGTTCATTGGCGAACAGTTCCAGGCGAACATTGGTGGTTCGCGTTCGCCTGGACCAGGTGAACTTTTGCGGAAGTTTGATTCGCCCCATAATGCACTATGAGGGTCAACTTTGACCCTCTGCATCACAGTCAGCAGGCACATTGTAGCCATTCAGGCTACACTAAGCCCTAGAGCCCCACCCCCTTATATAAGGCAGACTCGCTGGCTATGACACTCACTCGTGTGCCTGCTGCAAATAGACAGACTAGGGAGAGCTGCTGCAGATTTTTTTTCTCCTAGGGAAAGATTAGTTAGGCTCTTGGTTTCCTCCTGGCTGATTGTTATTGCTAAAATAGCACTCCTCAACAGCTCTTTTGAGAGCTAATGTTCTCCTGATGTGGTTTTTTTTGTGTGTTGCTCACTGACATTATACAGCCCTATCTGTTGCAGCTGGACCTTGGTAATTGTTATTACTGTGCCAGTCAGGCCCTGCCTAACTATCTATGCTGTGACACCTACCTATGCCTACCTAACTACTGGGGCACCTACTTACCTATACGGGGACACCTACCTATACTAGGGGGCCTACCTATGCCTACCTACCTATGCTGGGACTCCTACCTGTGCCTACCTACCTATACTGGGTCTCCTACCTATGCCTAGCTAACTACTGAGGCACCTACCTATGCCTACCTACCTATACTGGGTCTCCTACCTATGCCTAGCTAACTACTGAGGCACCTACCTATGCCTACCTACCTATACTGGGTCTCCTACCTATGCCTAGCTAACTACTGAGGCACCTACCTATGCCTACCGACCTATACTGGGACTCCTACCTATGCCTACCTACCTATACTGAGGCACCTACCTATGCCTACCTACCTATACTGGGTCTCCTACCTATGCCTAGCTAACTACTGAGGCACCTACCTATGCCTACCTATATATACTGGGACTCCTACCTATGCCTACCTACCTATACTGGGACTCCTACCTATGCCTAGCTAACTACTGAGGCACCTACCTATGCCTACCTACCTATACTGGGTCTCCTACCTATGCCTAGCTAACTACTGAGGCACCTACCTATGCCTACCTACCTATACTGGGTCTCCTACCTATGCCTAGCTAACTACTGAGGCACCTACCTATGCCTACCGACCTATTCTGGGACTCCTACCTATGCCTACCTACCTATACTGAGGCACCTACCTATGCCTACCTACCTATACTGGGTCTCCTACCTATGCCTAGCTAACTACTGAGGCACCTACCTATGCCTACCTATATATACTGGGACTCCTACCTATGCCTACCTACCTATACTGGGACTCCTACCTATGCCTAGCTAACTACTGAGGCACCTATCTATGCCTACCGACCTATACTGGGACTCCTACCTATGCCTACCTACCTATACTGGGACTCCTACCTATGCCTACCTACCTTTACTGGGACTTCTACCTATGCCTAGCTAACTACTGGGACTCCTACCTATGCCTACCTACCTATACTGGGACTCCTACCTATGCCTACCTAACTATGCTGGGACTCCTACCTATGCCTAGCTAACTACTGAGGCACCTACCTATGCCTACCGACCTATACTGGGACTCCTACCTATGCCTACCTACCTATACTGGGACTCCTACCTATGCCTACCTACATACAAGAAGATAATAAGATTGTTACTTCATTGTGGACAGACCAAATTTGATCAGCTGGACAGTCACTGTTCTAGCATTGAGCTACCACAGCCCGGCAAGTTGCGGCAACCATATGGGCTGGAAAACTGCCACGGCCTGCACTCTGGCCATGTTGCGCAGTAGTCCAGCACGGCCGTCACTACGCAAACAGCTGTTTGCGGTGCGTTACACAGTGAGTTTGGTGTGTCAGTGTGAAGCAGTACTCTAATTACACTCCCTGATTGATGTATACACATGCAAGATGTTTGAAAGCACTTTAGGCCTGCAATTTAGCATTCAATGTGATTTCTGCCCTTAAAATGCTGCTTTGCGTCAAATCCAGATTTTTCCCCGGGGCTTTTGGTGTCTATCCCACTCCGCCACCTGGGGATCCAGGTGTTAGACCCCTTGAAACATGTTTTCCATCACTTTTCTGGCCAGCATATTTTTTTCTATTTTTCAAAGTTCACCTCCCCATTGAAGTCTATTGTGGTTCGCGAACTTTTATGCGAACCGAACCTTCCGCGGAAGTTCGCGAACGGGGGTTCGCAAACCGAAAATCGGAGGTTTGCGACATCTCTAATCTGGTACAGTTTGTCATTGGCTGACTGGGATTCAAATTCAGAACAGAGGGTGGAGCCACCAAAAATATCAGATTTGTTTCATTTCAATTAAAATTATTGATCTCGAAGACCGCAAAGCTCACAATCTAGGTAATTGAGTAATTGTGTGAGTTTTAAAAAGTGGCTGCAGCCGACACCAGTCAAACACATACCCGGGCAACGCTGGGTCATCATTGGGTGGAGACAAATACAAATTTCACTGGGAAAATGTAAACTGCAGCCATTCTTACACTATTAATGGTAGGGATTTAAAACTTTGCACAGTTTGTCACTGGGTGACTGGGATCAATATTCAGAAAAGTGGGTGGAGCCTACAATAGCCAATCAAAATTTGCCTATTGATTTTCAAGGGGAATATTTAATTGCTGCCATTCTTGTACTGTTAATGGCACAAGAATCAAACCAGGTACAGTTAGTCATTGGGTGACTGGGGTTCAGATTCAGAACAGGGGGTGGAGCCACAAACAGCCAATCAGATTTTTTTGATAATTTCAATGCAAATTATTGATGCCAAAGACCGCAAAGCTCACAAACTAGGTGATTGAGTGATTGTGTGTTAGGGTTACAAAAAGTGGGCGGAGCCAACACCAGCCAAAGACATAACCAGGCAACGTCGGGCAATTAGCTATTGTATCTATATATGTATGGATAAAATGTATGTTTCTATGTATGTATAGAACTCCAAGAGAAGAGACCCAGCACCGTCTTCAAGTGTATTATAAGCTCTTTTATTTATTTAAGGCATCAAAAAGACAAAAAGGGCAAGTCTGTGCGACGTTTCGAGAGGCGACTCCTCTCTTTCTCAAGCTGACAAGCCCTCTGAATACATAAGACACAATCAGCCTTAAATAGTCCTTGCTCCACTAGGGAGCCAATCAAAATGGTCTGGACGCCCTGTCATCAACCAATTAGGTTAAGTTCCTGCTTGCAGGCCCTCCCATCTGGTGGAGGACCTGATGGGGAACTACATCTATTTATACACTCCAATCATTTTAAAATGGCCGCTAGAGGGCCGACCAATGGGGGTAGAGCATGTTCTAAATGGAAAAAACGTCATTCAACTGTCATGCGGAAATCCGCATTGAAAATCCGCATGTGGGTGCGTTCAATGCGTATGCGTAAAAACGTACGCGTAAAAACCATATTCCAATACTATGACCACGCGGAAATCCGCATTGGATATCCGCATATGGTTGAAATTAATGCGTATGCGTAAAAACGTACGCGTAAACACCCGGAAGCAAAAAATCGTCTAAACCATAGACGTTTCAATCCAATCGCCTATACCGGTTACGCATAAAATTGATCTTTACCGATTGAAAAATGTACATGCTCCTAACCCTAATAGGAATGAGTGTCAACAATATATAATATATAATAAAAGAAATCTGAAAAAAATATATAAAAAGGAAAAAATGACAAAACTCACGCTAGGTGTCTGGCGGCCACCCACAGCGGCGGCCAGACACCGAACGTCACAATAAAAATATAAACCACATCCCACCCTCCCAGACTGGTGTCCGTCTTAATCGCGGCGGCCAGTCTGGGCTAGCGAGAACAAAATTACCAATTCTGTCCCGACTGGCGTCCATCCCTGGCGGCCACTCGGGAAAGAAACAGGCAAAAAAATAAAAAAATATATGCTTTGGAGGCCAGCCCGGACTGGCGGCCACATATCAGCGGCGGCCAGTCCAGGAGAGCCAACAAATCAACATAGTCAATAAATACATTTTTTTCAAAACAAATAATAAGTTATGCTATAAGCTCCTCTCCCCCCCGACCGGCGGCCACCAATTGTGGCCGCAGGTCGGGAAGGATCGGGAAAAAAAGAAAACAGAACCAACCCAAAAAGAAGACTCCAGGCGTCCAGACCAAACAATAAACAACAAGACATCTATCTATAAACACATGGACCCAACTCGCACTCCCGGTTAAGACCCCCTGGACCAAGGGCATCCAGCTTCCTAATCCAAAACAACTCCCGTCTCAATAATAATTTGACCCTATCACCCCCCCTGCGTGGTGGGGGGACAGAGTCAATCACCTGGACCCTCAACTGGCTAACATTATGGCGACAGGCAGAAAAATGGCTAGCAACCGCTTGTTCAGATGTGCCCGAGCGGATAGCTGACTTATGCGCAGAGATGCGCATTTTAAGTATCTGTGTGGTCATCCCCACATAAATCAATCCGCAAGGGCAGCGAAGAAGATATACAACATATGCAGAGTCACATGTGTAATAACCATTAATTGAGAAACGTTTCCCTGTAGTAGGGTGTGTAAAAGTATCTCCTTTAACAATGGAATTACACATATGACACGACAAACAGGGAAAGGTCCCTTTTCTTGTAGTCGTTAAATTGGCAGCTCGAGAGCCAATATCTGCCCTCACCAAAGTGTCACCAACTGTAGGAGCCCGTCTATATGACATAAGTGGATATTCCTGAAATTCCCTAACCTGTGGAAAACCTTGTTTTAATAAAGGCCAATGTTTCCTAACAATTTTCTCAATTTGTTTGGAATTGGTTGAAAAAGTAGTGACCAGAGGAATCCGATCGATCTGTCTGGAGCGTGATCTCTTAATTGAGGAGGATCGGCTAAAGGGATTGCACAAATCTAGAGGATAATCTCTTTGAATAAATCTATTGGCCATTTCCTTCAGACGTGTATCTCTCAATGTAGCATCAGACACTATTCTATTAACACGTTCAAATTGATTTTTTGGAATGTTATTGGCAATATGGGAAGGATGGAAACTTCTATAATGAAGTAACGCATTTCTATCAGTAGATTTCCTAAATATATCGGTGGTCAATTTTCCACCAACTTTCGTGACCACCGTATCCAAGTATGATACAGAATGGGTGCTACAAGTATACGTTAGGGAAATGTATGGACAACATGCATGTAGATCTTTGATAAAGCATTCGAGGGTCGAACGTGGCCCCGCCCAAATCAAAAAAACATCATCAATGTATCTCAACCACCCCTTGGAGTGGCGGAGAAACAATTGATTCGTATACACAAATGAATCTTCGTAAAGACCCATGTATAAATTAGCATAAGTCGGGGCCACGTTCGACCCCATAGCTGTACCTCTACATTGTTCATAAAATGTGTCCTCAAACAAGAAGTAATTCCTCCTCAAAATCACCTCCAACAGATCGATAAGAAAACGTCTCTGATCATCAAAAACATCTGAACAGGTTTGCAGATAATGAGATACCGCCTCCACACCTCCATCATGAGGGATGGAGGTGTAGAGTGACTCTACATCAATTGTAACCAATAAGTCATCATCATCTAAATTTTCAAATTTATCAATCACCTCCAGGAACACTTGAGTGTCCCTGAGGTAAGACGGTAAAGCTACTACCATAGGTCTAAGAATACAATCTAAATATTTAGCAATTGGAAAAAATAATGAATTTACACCTGCAACGATTGGCCGACCAGGTGGATCGACCAATCGTTTGTGTACTTTTGGAAGGACATACATAACAGGAGTTACAGGATTGTCCTGAACCAGGAAAGTAGCTAGATCCCTGTCTATGATGTTTTTATCCAGAGCATTCTTTAACAAACGATCAATCAACTTTTTCAGATCCCAGATTGGGTCTCGATCTAAAATTCTATAAACACTTCTATCCCCCAACTGGCGTAAAATCTCTGCACGATAATTGATAGTGTCCATTACGACAACAGAGCCCCCCTTATCTGCGGGCTTAATTGTTAGGGCCTTATTGGCCTTAAGACATTTAAGAGCTTCCTGTTCGTGTTTATTGAGGTTCTTCATTGCTTGAGAACCAGATCTTTGTAGCTCCTGAATGTCCCGTTGCACATTCCCTAAGAATGTATCAATCACTTGGTTGGACGGGGGGCAGAAAGAGCTCTTATTTCGTAATGGAGTGTCCTTAAGTCTCAAGGGCCCCATGGTTGGTAAAGGAACCTGAGTAGGTTTCGGAAGATTGCTAAAAAAAACATTTCAACTTCAAAGTCCTTGCAAAAGACCAAAGATCATATTCCAATTGGAGTGAGTCCCCATCGTTGGTAATACTGAATGAGAGACCTCGATTGAGTACCCTAATCTGGATATCATCCAAGACATATGAAGAGATATTAATGACTAAGGATTCTTGCGTTCTCTGAGTGTCATTGGAGAGCCCGAGGGTTCGGCGCGTTTCTTTGTGCTTTTTGGCAAGCTGATATTTTCTCCCACCTCTCCTAATCCGTCTGGAGGGATATTGGCCGAACTGTCCGAGGGCAAAAAATCGGATTCTGATTGCTCTTCCTCTGTAGTTGTTAAAGGATCATGAATGGGTCGAGGTTGTACAGGCCGTGGACCCTTAGGTGGAGCTCCTCTGGGACGGGGTCTAGGTTTACCCGGCCCACGGGGCAAGTTAGAGGAGGGTTGTTTCTGCCATATGTATACATAACCACTCTCATAATCAAATAATTACTCATTCAGTATTACCAACGATGGGGACTCACTCCAATTGGAATATGATCTTTGGTCTTTTGCAAGGACTTTGAAGTTGAAATGTTTTTTTTAGCAATCTTCCGAAACCTACTCAGGTTCCTTTACCAACCATGGGGCCCTTGAGACTTAAGGACACTCCATTACGAAATAAGAGCTCTTTCTGCCCCCCGTCCAACCAAGTGATTGATACATTCTTAGGGAATGTGCAACGGGACATTCAGGAGCTACAAAGATCTGGTTCTCAAGCAATGAAGAACCTCAATAAACACGAACAGGAAGCTCTTAAATGTCTTAAGGCCAATAAGGCCCTAACAATTAAGCCCGCAGATAAGGGGGGCTCTGTTGTCGTAATGGACACTATCAATTATCGTGCAGAGATTTTACGCCAGTTGGGGGATAGAAGTGTTTATAGAATTTTAGATCGAGACCCAATCTGGGATCTGAAAAAGTTGATTGATCGTTTGTTAAAGAATGCTCTGGATAAAAACATCATAGACAGGGATCTAGCTACTTTCCTGGTTCAGGACAATCCTGTAACTCCTGTTATGTATGTCCTTCCAAAAGTACACAAACGATTGGTCGATCCACCTGGTCGGCCAATCGTTGCAGGTGTAAATTCATTATTTTTTCCAATTGCTAAATATTTAGATTGTATTCTTAGACCTATGGTAGTAGCTTTACCGTCTTACCTCAGGGACACTCAAGTGTTCCTGGAGGTGATTGATAAATTTGAAAATTTAGATGATGATGACTTATTGGTTACAATTGATGTAGAGTCACTCTACACCTCCATCCCTCATGATGGAGGTGTGGAGGCGGTATCTCATTATCTGCAAACCTGTTCAGATGTTTTTGATGATCAGAGACGTTTTCTTATCGATCTGTTGGAGGTGATTTTGAGGAGGAATTACTTCTTGTTTGAGGACACATTTTATGAACAATGTAGAGGTACAGCTATGGGGTCGAACGTGGCCCCGACTTATGCTAATTTATACATGGGTCTTTACGAAGATTCATTTGTGTATACGAATCAATTGTTTCTCCGCCACTCCAAGGGGTGGTTGAGATACATTGATGATGTTTTTTTGATTTGGGCGGGGCCACGTTCGACCCTCGAATGCTTTATCAAAGATCTACATGCATGTTGTCCATACATTTCCCTAACGTATACTTGTAGCACCCATTCTGTATCATACTTGGATACGGTGGTCACGAAAGTTGGTGGAAAATTGACCACCGATATATTTAGGAAATCTACTGATAGAAATGCGTTACTTCATTATAGAAGTTTCCATCCTTCCCATATTGCCAATAACATTCCAAAAAATCAATTTGAACGTGTTAATAGAATAGTGTCTGATGCTACATTGAGAGATACACGTCTGAAGGAAATGGCCAATAGATTTATTCAAAGAGATTATCCTCTAGATTTGTGCAATCCCTTTAGCCGATCCTCCTCAATTAAGAGATCACGCTCCAGACAGATCGATCGGATTCCTCTGGTCACTACTTTTTCAACCAATTCCAAACAAATTGAGAAAATTGTTAGGAAACATTGGCCTTTATTAAAACAAGGTTTTCCACAGGTTAGGGAATTTCAGGAATATCCACTTATGTCATATAGACGGGCTCCTACAGTTGGTGACACTTTGGTGAGGGCAGATATTGGCTCTCGAGCTGCCAATTTAACGACTACAAGAAAAGGGACCTTTCCCTGTTTGTCGTGTCATATGTGTAATTCCATTGTTAAAGGAGATACTTTTACACACCCTACTACAGGGAAACGTTTCTCAATTAATGGTTATTACACATGTGACTCTGCATATGTTGTATATCTTCTTCGCTGCCCTTGCGGATTGATTTATGTGGGGATGACCACACAGATACTTAAAATGCGCATCTCTGCGCATAAGTCAGCTATCCGCTCGGGCACATCTGAACAAGCGGTTGCTAGCCATTTTTCTGCCTGTCGCCATAATGTTAGCCAGTTGAGGGTCCAGGTGATTGACTCTGTCCCCCCACCACGCAGGGGGGGTGATAGGGTCAAATTATTATTGAGACGGGAGTTGTTTTGGATTAGGAAGCTGGATGCCCTTGGTCCAGGGGGTCTTAACCGGGAGTGCGAGTTGGGTCCATGTGTTTATAGATAGATGTCTTGTTGTTTATTGTTTGGTCTGGACGCCTGGAGTCTTCTTTTTGGGTTGGTTCTGTTTTCTTTTTTTCCCGATCCTTCCCGACCTGCGGCCACAATTGGTGGCCGCCGGTCGGGGGGGAGAGGAGCTTATAGCATAACTTATTATTTGTTTTGAAAAAAATGTATTTATTGACTATGTTGATTTGTTGGCTCTCCTGGACTGGCCGCCGCTGATATGTGGCCGCCAGTCCGGGCTGGCCTCCAAAGCATATATTTTTTTATTTTTTTGCCTGTTTCTTTCCCGAGTGGCCGCCAGGGATGGACGCCAGTCGGGACAGAATTGGTAATTTTGTTCTCGCTAGCCCAGACTGGCCGCCGCGATTAAGACGGACGCCAGTCTGGGAGGGTGGGATGTGGTTTATATTTTTATTGTGACGTTCGGTGTCTGGCCGCCGCTGTGGGTGGCCGCCAGACACCTAGCGTGAGTTTTGTCATTTTTTCCTTTTTATATATTTTTTTCAGATTTCTTTTATTATATATTATATATTGTTGACACTCATTCCTATTAGGGTTAGGAGCATGTACATTTTTCAATCGGTAAAGATCAATTTTATGCGTAACCGGTATAGGCGATTGGATTGAAACGTCTATGGTTTAGACGATTTTTTGCTTCCGGGTGTTTACGCGTACGTTTTTACGCATACGCATTAATTTCAACCATATGCGGATATCCAATGCGGATTTCCGCGTGGTCATAGTATTGGAATATGGTTTTTACGCGTACGTTTTTACGCATACGCATTGAACGCAACCACATGCGGATTTTCAATGCAGATTTCCGCATGACGGTTGAATGACGTTTTTTCCATTTAGAACATGCTCTACCCCCATTGGTCGGCCCTCTAGCGGCCATTTTAAAATGATTGGAGTGTATAAATAGATGTAGTTCCCCATCAGGTCCTCCACCAGATGGGAGGGCCTGCAAGCAGGAACTTAACCTAATTGGTTGATGACAGGGCGTCCAGACCATTTTGATTGGCTCCCTAGTGGAGCAAGGACTATTTAAGGCTGATTGTGTCTTATGTATTCAGAGGGCTTGTCAGCTTGAGAAAGAGAGGAGTCGCCTCTCGAAACGTCGCACAGACTTGCCCTTTTTGTCTTTTTGATGCCTTAAATAAATAAAAGAGCTTATAATACACTTGAAGACGGTGCTGGGTCTCTTCTCTTGGAGTTCCTGCTTGCTGTTCCTGGAGACAGAGGGACAACGACCAATAGCACGTCGCATCTAGATGGTTGGGTGCTGCCTGTAACTACTTGTTCACCACTATGTATGTATAGATTAACTTTTTATGTGGGTTATATAATCTAGCATTTATTACTTGAAGAGACTATGAGGAGTTTGCTAGCACACTTGGTATGAGTTTTGTGATATATTTTAAGGTACCCATTAACGGCACAATTTTTTTTCACCAGATGCAATCTTTTGATGCTATTTTTATGATCAAAAATAATCCAAAAGTGTGAGGGCGTGGCTGCCAGCATGGTGTATGTTGTATACGTAGCTGTGCTTCTTCGATTTTTAGCCACATAAAGAAACTCAAAGCAAGTCCAATTAGACTAAAAACTGGTGAAAATGGTTGAGGACAGCATAGAAGTAGATGCTAATAGGAAGTGTAAGAAGGCAAAGTTGAAAAAGTTGACAGACTTTTACTGGGAAACGGCTCTCCGCTCCAGCCACAGAAGGCAAGATAGTGCATGCAAGTCCCTCTCCTCAGCTATGGCGGACACGTAAACAGAGTATCAGTCCACTCTGGACCATGGAGCAACCTCTGATACACAGAATTCCTCATCCCTACTTGGCTTACCTCCTTCTACCAGGAGCTGGGTCAAGTCTAAGCCACAGCAGCAAAGTAGGGTGTCAGTGCCAGAGAAGGTAGGCCTAGCTCAGCCCAGGACCTAGGTGGAGTGGGATACACGCCAAAAGTCCTGGGGAAAAAAAAATCTGGATTTGAAGCACAGCAGCATTTTAAGGGCAGAAATCATATTGCAATGCTAAATAGCAGGCCTAAAGTGCTTCAAAACATCTTGCATGTGTATACATCAATCAGGGAGTGTAATTAGTGTACTTCTTCACACTGACACACTAAACTCACTGTGTAACGCACCGCAAACAGCTGTTTGTGTAGTGACGGCTGTGCTGGACTGGTGCGCACTATAGCAAGAGTGCAGGGGATAGAGGTTTTCAAGCCCATATGGTCGCCGGGCTGTGGTAGCTCAATGACAGAACAACAGTGACTGTCCAGCTGATCGAATTTGGTCTGTCCACAATGAAGCAACAACCTTATTATCTTGGGTGTGCCCCCAACACACTCATATAGCCGACGGTCATTGCTTCATTGTGATACGCAAGCCCCTTCACCGCGGCAAGGTAACAATCATGAAGGGAAATTTGGCACATGTACATGCCTTTTGTTTTGTTGTTGCAGCCACAGTGCAGCCAGAAAAAATTAGGCAGGCATGTACACCCACCAGAAAAATTGTAATTGTTTTCGTTAGTGGCCGCTGCTAGCAGCGGCCTTAAAAATTCAGGAATCCGCCTGGAGTCCTGGACCCTGTTGGTGGTGGCAGAGAAGGCAGTCACATGGCCTGCAGGCAGAGATGCTGTGTGGGGACCGACTTAGTCATGGGGCAGGCAGTCACACAGTGTGAAGGCAGAGATGCTGTCTGTGGGGACTGACTTAGTCTTTGGGCAGGCCTGACCGTGTTTTGCAGACCACGTAGTCATATGGACCCTTGACCCAACACTGTGTGCCAGAGATGTCACCACTTGCCTTTCAACATCACGGTACAGTTTGGGTATCGCCTTTTTTGAGAAATAGTTGTGGCCTGGTATCTTCCACTGCAGTGTGTGGCTTTGCTTTTGTGTGCTGCTTTTCCTCAGGTGGTCATCCCATTGCAGTTTGTGCTTTGTCATCATGTGCCTTTGTAAGGAAGTTGTCCCTACATGGGTCTTGGTCTTTCCATGGCTCAATTTTTGGTGGCAGAGAGTACAGATGGCATTGCTCTCATCTGAGGCAGACACACGAAAAAATGTCCACACCGCTGAGCCCTGCGATGATGGCACTTTGGTGGTGGCAGCCAACCTAGTGTTAAGTGGGGTGCCAGAATCAGAGCAGGAGGAGGAAGATATGTCACGGTTCTGTGCAGAAGCTGAGTAAGAGGAGGTGTTCTGTGTTAAATAGTCGACTACGTCCTGCCAATCTTGGGGGTTGATGGCACATGCCTTCTGAACACTGTACTTTGGTCCAGGGCCGCACAAAATCATGACAGCACAACCTCAAACAGACCTGCCAGGTGACCTGCCTCTGGCTCTGCCTCTGCCAGTTTTGTCCTTATTGGGGGGATGAAGTGACAGGTATGCAGTGACTGGTATATAAAACTGTGTGCTGTCACACAGGTACAGTGAACAGGTACGTACAGACTGGAATCAATACAATGTGCAGCTTTCACACACACAGGTACCATGAACAGGTATGCATGGCCTGGTATTACAAATGTGCAGCTTTCACACACACAGGTACCATGAACAGGTATGCACGGACTGGTATTACAAATGTGCAGCTGTCACACACACACAGGTACACTGAACAGGTATGAAGTGACTGTTATATGACACTGTGGCCCATATGCAATTCACTTTTTCACCTGACTTTTCTCCCAGGAGATAATTTTTCATCTTTGATTAAAATAACTTTTCAGCATTTTACAACTAAAAAAGTACCAAAAAGTAGATGAAAAGGTACTATCAAAATTATTTTGAATATTTTCTTGTTTTCTGGTGGCTTAAAAGGCATTTTATTGACAAGTTTAAAAATATCACCTAGGAGAAAACTCAGGTGAAAAAGTGAATTGCATATGGCCCTGTGTGCTGTCATGCAGGTGCAGTGAACATGAACAGGTATGCACGGACTGGTATTACAGATGTACAGCTGTCACACACAGGTGCAGTGAAAAGGTAGGCACTGAATGTGCTGGGCCTGGCGCAGTATAGCAATTAGCAAGGGCCAGCTGCGACTGACAGAGCTGTATATGCAAGTGTCAGTAGGCCACACACAAAAAAAAAACACATCACAAGAACATTAGCTCTCAAAAGATCTGTTTCGGGGTGCTTCTTAGCAATAAGTATCAGCAAGGAGCAAGCTAATAAGCCTAGCAACGGCCTAACTAAGCTTTCCCTAACTCATCTCCAATGTCTCTCCCTTGTCTCCCTAATTCAGCAGCAGGGGGGGGGGGGGGCCTCCAGGAGGGAGTGTACTTCTATGTGTCTTCTGACTGTGATGTAAAGGGTCAAAGTTTAGCACAATTATGTAGTATAGGGGGTGGGTCGAACTTGCATAAAATTCACGTTCGATCACGAAGGCGAACCGTTTGCGCAAATAAGTTTGCATGCGAACAGTTCTGGCCATCTCTAATCGGGGATTGCCCCAGCACTTTATTAAAGGAATCATCAGGCGATTATAGGGAAAATAAGTGCTACCTACCCGAGGCTTCCTCCAGCCTCAAGCTCCCAGCATGTCCCTCGCTGCAGCTCCGCCGGGAGCCGTTCGCCTGCGAAGCTTCCCAGTCTCCAACGATGACGTGAGGCCGATCTGGACGTCGGCCCGTACTGCGCCGCTGTCAATCACCGCGTCCTGGTTCAGAGTGTACTGCGTAGTTCTTTGGAAACAGAGTCTCTCACAATGGACCATATGCAATTACATTTTTCTCCTGCGTATTTTCCTAGGAGATAATTTTTTAACTTGTATTTAGAATAATTTTTCAGCACTTTGCAGTTGACAAAGTACCAAAAAATAGGTGAAAAAGTACTGTCAAAACTATTTTAAGTATTTTCTTGATTGCTGGTGATTTAAGGGCATTTTATTGACAAGTTTGAATATATCATTTGGGAGAGAACCCAGGAGAAAATGCTATTTGCATGTGGACCAATGAGAACAGACTTTTCCGGAAGTTCGATTCACCCCCATAGTACATCATTAGGGTCAACTTTGACCCTTTACAATACAGTCAGCAGGCACAGGGTAGCCAATCAGGCTACACTTTCTCCGGGAGAACCCCCTCCCCCCTTATAAAAGGCAGGCAGCGTCAGCCATTTCACTCACTCGTTTGCCTGCAGTAATTAGAGAAGGGAGAGCTGCTGCAGAGAGAGATATAGGGAAAGCTTAGTTAGGCTCTTGTAGACTTGTTAGCTTGCTCCTTGCTGATTCTTATTGCTAAAAAAGCACCCCTCAGCAGCTCTTTTGAGAGGTAATCTTGTTCTTGTGATCTATTTTTTTTTGTGTGGCCCACTTGCATTATATACAGCCCTGTCAGTCAGTCGCAGCTGGCCTTTGGCCCCTTGGTGGTAATTCCTACTGTGCTACTGCCAGGCCCAGCACATTCAGTGACTGACTACCTGTGTGTGTGACAGGCAGCTGCACATTTGTATTCCCAATCACTGCACCTGTTCACTGTTCAGTGCACCTACCTACCTACCTACGTGAGCGCACGCATTCATGGTACATGTGTGTGTGTGTGACAGGTGCACATTTGTAATACCCAGCAGCACTGCATATACCTACCTGTTGTTCAGTGCACCCACTTGCCTATGTGAGCACAGGCAGTGTGATTTTTAATACCATCAGTCACTGTACCTGTTCACGGTACATGTGGGAGACAGCTGCACATTTGTAATGCCCATCATTGCATATACCTACCTGTTCTTCAGTGCACCCACCTACCTACGTGAGGACAGGCAGTGTGATATTTAATACCACCAGTCACTGTACCTGTTCATGGCACCTGTGTGTGTGTGTGTGAGACAGCTGCACATTTGTCATAACAATCACTGCATACCTACCTCTTTTATGTACCTACCTATGTGAGCGCACACAGTGTTATATACCACCAGTCACTGCATAACTGTTCACTGCACCTGTGTGACTGCACATTGTATTAGTTAAGTCCTTTCACTTCATCCCCCCCAATATGGGCAAAACAGGCAGAGGCAGATGCAGGCCACCCGGCAGGTCTATTCGAGGTTGGGCTGTTGTGATTTCGTGCGGCCCTGGACCGTACAATGTTCAGAAGGCGTGTGCCATCAACCCCCATGATTGTCAGGTCGTAGTTGACTATTTAACACAGAACACCTCATCTTCCTCAGCTTCCACATGGAAGCATGACATATCTTCCTCCTCCTGCTCTGATTCTGGCACCCCACTTAACACTCAGTCGGCCGCCACCACCACCAAAGTGCCTTCATCCCAGGGCTCAGCGGTGTAGACATTTTTGTGTGTGTGTCTGCCTCAGAGGAGAGCAATGCCATCTGTACTCTCTGCCACCAAAAATTGAGCCATGGTAAGACCAAGACCCTCGTAGGGACAACTTCCTTATGAAGGCACATGATGACAAAGCACAAACTGCAATGGGATGACTGTGACAACCTAAGGAAAAGCAGCACACAAAAGCAAAGCCACACACCGCAGTGGAAGATACCAGGCCGCAATTATTTCTCAAAAAAGGCGGTACCCAAACTGTACCATGATGTTGAAATGCCAAGTGGTGTCATCTCGGCACACAGCATTGGGTCAAGGGTCCATCTGACCACGTGGTCTGCAAAGCGTGGTCAGGCCTGCCCGAAGACTAAGTCAGTCCCCACACACAGCATCTCTGCCTGCATGCCGTGTGACTGCCTGCCCCGAGCCAGTTCATAGCCCGCAGCCCCGCTCCAGCCTGCATAGTCTTCCGGCAGGCAGAGCAGGGCTACGGGAAGATGGCATCCGAAGCCCTGTACTGGAGACTCCAGTACAGGGTTTTGAGCGCCATCTTCCCGTAGCCCTGCTCTCTGCCTGTCAGCGTGGGAGACTGCAGGAGGATCGTCCGGGGAGCTGCACGCCAGAGGCCGACCGGGAGAAGAGACATCTGTCTGGTGAGTAAATTCCTTTTTTTGCAGGTGAAATATGGCTCACATTGCCTTTATTTTCTGGTGAAATGTGGACCACATTGCATTATTTTCTGGTGAAATTTGGTCCCCTGTGTTTATTTTCTGGTGAAATGTTGCCCACTGCGTTTATTTTCTGGTGAAATGTGGCACACTGCGTTTATTTTCTGGTGAAATATTGCCCATTGCGTTTATTTTCTGGTGAAATGTTGCCCACTGTGTTTATTTTCTGCTGAAATGTGGCCCACTGCGTTTATTTTCTGCTGAAATTTTGCCCACTGCGTTTATTTTCTGGTGAAATGTGGCCCACTGCGTTTATTTTCTGCTGAAATGTTGCCCACTGCGTTTATTTTCATCTGAACTTTTGTCCACTGCGTTTATTTTCTGCTGTAATGTGGCCCACTGTGTTTGTTTTCTGGTGAAATGTTGCCCACTGTGTTTATTTTCTGGTAAATTGTTGACCACATTGCGTTATTTTCTGCTGAAATGTTGCCCACTGCATTATTTTCTGCTAAAATGTTGCCCACTGCATTATTTTTTGCTGTAATGTTGCCCGCATTGCGTTTATTTTGTGATGTCTGGGGTATTATCTAATGGTCATAGTTGGCTATATTTGCTGCTTTGGGGTTACGGCGGGTATACTAATAAATAGCATCACACATTTTCTGCACACCCATGATGCGAATCCTCGTTTCACCACATCATGGCGGAAACACTGCTTTCTTATTTTCTTATGCCTCGCTGTTACATCATTACGTTAGCTCCGCCCATACAATGTCACACCCATTTTCAGTGCAGCGCAACACCCCCCCCCCCCCCATTGCCACTCAGTGATAAATAAGTCGATGTTGGGTCGCAGTTTGGGCACTCAGGCTCTGAAAGGTTCACCATAACTGCCCTAGCTGATCTCTCCAACTACCTGATCTCAACCACAACCAAAAAAAAAAAAAGCTTCTAGCGGATAACATTCCAAGAGATGTGATAGCCAGGTTTCTCTTTTATCAAATGAACACTGGGGATTCTTACCAGATCCTTTCTCACGTGTCAAAAAAGGGGTGAGATAAAGAAAGGTGGGTATGACCCGATTGAGCACAAACTACACACAATTGGTTACTGTAATAACCTGTTTTAATCCTTTCTCACGTGTTCAACTATTTTCAGACTTGTCCCAAGTCACATCATAAATCCTGTATAAATGGGGAGTTCCCAGCAAGCTCTTGAGTGCACATGGCAGTAACACGTTTGCGATTTCCTCTTATACAGAAGGTTTGGTGAAGCTCAAGAAGCTTCCTCTGCCAGTAGACACACAATAGCTACCATACTCCACCTTATATCGCAAAGTCAATCCAGATTGGCAAAAAGTCCATTGATGTAGCTGTAGCAGTACTTGAAAAAGGGAAAACACACAGGGAGACCGGAAGCCCAGTCTGGTGTATTATTGTTGGGTCACCGGAAAAATATGTAAGAAGTGGACGACACTTTCCCCAGTGTCAGCAGCTCCATTCCGCAGAATGAAGCTGCTGACTTTAGGAAAAAGTCACCCTGTGTAATACAAGTAACTAAGGAAAGATGTATATCATTTTAAAGCTCTGGTTCTCCTCTTTCTGGCGACACCTAAATCGTCGCCCTACGCCTTTTAGTTTTCTCTATTTTCGCGGTTGATATCGCGACCACAGCAATTTCAATCGCGAAAATAGTGAAAACTAAAAGGCGTAGGATGGCGGTTTATATATCATTGGAAAGAGGAGTTTCTGCACTGCTTAGTTTCTGCACTGCTTGGAGTCCCTTTAAGCCCCAGTCGTCCAATGACCAACTGTACCAGGTTTAAGCAGAGGTGGGACAAGGTCCTCCAGCACCCAAGGCTGAGACACCAAAGTGCGCCCCTCCATCCCTCCCACCACGGCCCTCACACACTGATTGCTATTAGACTAAGAGGCGCCACAGGGCCCACAACCTCCCCAACACCTTAATCTCTAGTTATCTGGCTTGCAGTCACTGCCATGTATCCCCTTTTCTTATTTCTTTCTGCTTCAAACACAATTAGGAATGACAGCTGAATAAATTGTGCGCCCCCTCCTACACTGCGCCCTGAGGCTGGAGCCTCTCCAGCCTATGCCTCGGCCCGGCCCTGGGTTTAAGGCTTGTGCCATTAACAGTGCAAGAATGGCAGCAATTAAATATTCTCCTTGAAAATCAATTGGTGCATTTTGATTGGCTTTTGTAGGCTCCACCCACTTTTCTGAATATTAATCCCAGTGACCAATTATACAAAGTTTGACAGCCCTACCATTAACAGTGTAAGACTGGCTGCAGTTTACAGTTTATCAGTGAAATGTGTATTTGTCTCCGCCCACTGATGACACGGCATTGCCCGCTTATGTATTTGGCTGGTGTTGACTGCGCCCACTTTTCCTAACCCTAACACACAATTACTCAATAACTTAATGACCAAGTTTGTGAGCTTTGCGGTCTTTGGCATCAATAACTTGCATTAAAATGAAACAAATCAGATTGGCTGTTTGTGGCCCCACCCCCTTTTATCAGTGTAAACCCCAGTCACCCAATGACTAACTGTACCAGGTTTGAGGCTTGCACCATTAACAGTGCAAGAATGGCAGCAATGACATTTTTCCCTTAAAATCAATAGGTGAATTTTGATTGGCTTTTGTAGGCTCCACCCACTTTTCTGAATATTAATCCCAGTCACCCAGTGACCAACTGTGCAACGTTTGAGAACCCTACCATTAACAATGTAAGAATGGCTGCAGTTTACATTTTCCCAGTTAAATGTGTATTTGTCTCCACCCACTTTTTGGTTATGGGAATAAAAAGTATCCTATACTTTATTCCAGGTCATGTACTATCTGTGTGCCAAATTTCATTCAAATCCAAACATCAAAACATCCAAACATCCGAACTTTCCCATTTATAATATTAGTAGGATGGGAAAGTTTGGATGTTCGGATGTTTGGATGTTTGGAACTGGGCACTGACCCTTAGTGGCTGGATAGTCTACTGGTTAAGGGCACTGCCTTTAACATGGGAGACCAGGGTTCGAATCCTGGCTAGGTCAAGTACCTATTCAGTAAGGAGTTCAAGGCAAGACTCCCTAACACTGCAGGGTGGCCTCCTGAGCGCGTCCCGGTGGCTGCAGCTCTTGAGCGCTTTGAGTCCGACAGGAGAAAAGCGCTATACAAATGTTTGGATTATTTACTGTAATACCATACCTCCCTTATCCTATGCCTCCACTCTGCACGCTGTATTACTTCCTTATTGGTGACCCCGCCCGACTAGTTTCTTCGTGTTGACTCATAAGTGGAGGCCGAGGCGAGCGGGGAACTGGATGCACAGTGCCCGTGGATGCATAAACCTAGCCAGATGGCTACGGCATGGGGGAGAACCCATTAAAGCTCTATGCCCTATTACATGCCGAGGAATATGTGAGTGAGCATTTTTAACTGTTTTAATACATTTTCGGATGGTTTTATGCTATGGGAGCCTTGTGCATTTATTTTGAGATGCATTCTTTGTGAGAAGTATACAGCATACAGTGAGCAGTGGATCGTTACAGGCCGGGGATCAACTTGGAGCATCCCACAAGCGCTTTGTGACCCACTTGATTGAGGGTCATAGGATAAGGGTGAGTGCCCAGTCTGTTGGGTGTGGTGAAGGTATAGATACACTGAAGTTCATACCAAGCACTATCTGTGAAATCTGAAGAAACATAAGGAGCATTTATACTTCTTGCAGTGTTTGGACTATCTTTTGTTTCATATTTGCTGTAGGACTATTGTCACAAATGTAGCGCAGTTCTAGTTAACCTCCCTAGCTTTCTGATTATATGCGGCACATGGCCGTGGGACGTTTATTTTTTGGCTAATTTTTTTTCAACATGTAGCTAGCCTAGAGCTAGCTACATGCTTCCCCCTCCCTTTGCTATCACACCCACCCCTCCGATCGCCGCCAGCAATCATACCCAACAGGAAATCCAGTTCTGAATGGGATTTCCTGTATGGGCTTCCCCCGTCGCCATGGCGACGATCGGACTGACGTCATTGATGTCATGACGCCAGGGGGAGTTCCGATCCACCCCATAGCGCAGCCTGGTGGTGATTGGCCAGGCTGCACAAGGGGTCTGTGGGGGGGGCCTCTTTCGCAGTGGGTAGCGGCGGATCAGTGGCGATCGGAACAAACACGCAGCTAGCACAGTGCTAGCTGTGCGTTTGAAAAAAAAAGTTATGCAATTCGGCCCACCAGGCAACAGACTGAGCAACAGACTGTTGTTGTTAAATACAACATCAGGGGTAGAAGCAGGAGGACTAAGCACTCAGTGGCAGCACAGAAGATTATGGTACCTCACTGGCAGCACCACAGCATGATAAATCAGCATTTTAAGCATCCATGGACCCTGTCATGGGTACACAGACTGCTTTTGTTAAAGACAACATCAGAGGCAGCAGCAGGGGGACTAAGCAGTCAGCGGCAGCACAGAAGACTGTGGCACCTCACTGGTGGCACCACAGCATGATAAATCAGCCCAAAAATGTAAGCATCCATGAACCCTGTCATGGCTACACAGACCTAAGTACTTAAATACATCTAAACAAATGCCCGAATCAGATAAATGACACACTAAATTACTATCCTGTATGGAGGACAAAAATATAACTTTTGATAAAGAATTAAAATACAATTACTGAAAGCCTATATGACGGCTGCTAATTTACAAACAGAACTGAATAAATGCAGTAGCTATGGGTACTATAGTAAGTATAGGAGTCAACAGGTGGGGTATTAGCCACACCAACCCATCAGCTCTGCACAATAAGGCTAATATTTAAAACACTACCCCCACCAACAACCCGAACATGTTTCACTTCCATAAAGGAAGCTTTATCAAGGGAAAGTGCTGCGTGCTAGAGTGCAAATAAACATAGTGATAATAAGGTGCATAAATATCGCAAAGACAAAATACAAAAGTCAGTTCATAATGACAGCATAATGGCTGTATAGTAGCAGCCATGAGAACACATCCTCTCTCTAGCCCTTATATACTAGAAATGTGGGAGATAGGAGAGGGGCTGGACACTGTTTGCCCACACCCACCTGATCCAGAACACTGATTGGACCATGGGGTAATCAATAATCCTATAGTCCAATCAAATCTTATCCCCATTGACTGCATGCATACAAAATAAGTGCTTTTAAATAGTCAACCAGATATAATAATGAGCTGTACGCTAATGTCACCCTCTCCTTTGTCTATCCAAACCATTGTCAGAAGGAACAGAGGCGCAAAAGGTATAATAGCGGCGAGGATCATTTTTCCTGGCACCTGATTGGTCCAGAGACGGCCACATGACCACAGCCGGCCGTCTGCCAATCACTGGAGAGGTAGGAAAACGGTCCCGCTCTCTGACCAATAGGGTGCGCTGTTAGATAGAGCGTCTTTAGCGCTCCAGTCAGTGATGCTGCGGGAGAGGGGGAGAAGGCAGAGGTGGGCTTGTGACGTCAGATGTAAACAAAGCGCCATGATGGATCCGTCCTCGCCTGCCCAAACTAGTACCGCCCCTCACTCTGCCTGCTAATAGTGCACCAATGCGCTCTGAGATAAACAGAGCATCCTTGTTGCCCAGCAACCATAGGAAATAAAGCGCTGGGGATAATACACATGATAATAAAGTCAAATATGGTTTGATGAGGAGTGGTAAAAAATAAATGACTGAATAACTATACTTAAAAGAGAATGTGGAGTCCTTGTACAATAATATACGACATGATCTGGGACTTAGAGCAGTCGACTATTTTCTTAGGACACGCAGTATACACTTACGTGACCATTCTCTGCTTGTCCTGCAATTACTGGAATTCATCCTCACACAAAACTACTTCCTATTTGAGAACCAATACTATCTACAAACCAAGGGATGTGCGATGGGCACAGCCTGTGCACCATCCTATGCCAACTTGTTTCTAGGGTGGTGGAAGGATAATGTGTTTTTTGGCAATGATATATGGTCAAATATGGTTTGATAAGGAATGGTAAAAAATAAATGACTGAATAACTATAATTAAAAGAGAAATAGCATGCAAATAATTGCGGGGTGAGGACTCTTGGTTAGGGAGGGTAAAACGGCTATCTGAGTGTTAAAGACAAACATCATTAAAGAAAAAATAAACAAGTACCAGTAATTCATAAACAGGGGGCATAGGTAAAGCCCTCATTCAGGCCACCTGGATTTAGGGTGCCCAGTCTGTAGATCCATTGTGACTCTAATTGCTTCAGCTTAACCACTTAAAGACCGCCCACTGCACAGGGGCGGTCGGAAAGTGGATGCCGCATGGACCAGCTCATGCACAGAGGTGGCGGTTCTTGTATGGGCATGGGTGGAGCGATCGCATCATCTGTGACGCGATCCTCCGCCGGGGATCGATGGCCGGGGATTTAGCCTCCAGCCCACCGGCCAATTAGCAGCGCTAGCAGGCGGAGGAATACAGAAATCCGCCAATGAATGCGTATAAGGCACTTTGTTAGGTAAACAAAGTGCCTTATACATGCTTCCTCCTCGTCTCGTGGTCTCATTGTTCCAGAGACCACCAGCAAGGAGGAAGCTATAGTGAATATACACCACACATTTTTTTTTCAAACAGCCCCCCTGATCTCCCATCCCAGCCTTCAGACCCCCCCCCCCCCCCTGATCAGCCCAGCAGACCCCTGCCAGCACCCTTGCACCCCTCTAACCCCCCCCCCCCCACCTGTCACTAACTATCGATGCTATCCCTTAGATTGGGTCCCTAACTGCCTTCTAATCACCCCTGATCCCCCCCTACCTTTAGATCACCCCCAGACCCCATCCCAGACTACCCCCATGTATACTGTATACATCTGTATACAGCTAGCTTACCCCCTGATCCCCCTCTGATCACCTGTCTATCACCTGTCCATCACCCCTCAGCACCCCCACCCATCAGAGCAGACCCTAACTGCCCCACGGGGGCAACCGATCACCTGCCCAGACCCTCGATTGCCCTCAGACCCCCCTCCTGATTACATCCCCTGCGCATTGTTTACATCTGTCCTCCCCAGCAATCACTAACTGATCTTCGATCAGTAACCCCCTGTGACTGCCTCTCATCAGATCAGGACTCATTCTGCCCCGTGCGGGCTCCTGATCAACCCCCCACCCCCTCAAATCACCCTCAGACCCCCCCCCCTTAATCACCTTCCGAGTGCATTGTATTTGACTGTGCTGTGATTGTATTCGATTGTGCTGCAATTGTATTCAATTGTGCTGCAATTGTATTTGATTGTTCCGTGATCTGCTTCGATTGTCCCGTGATTGTTTGATTGCCTCTGAGACCCCACTTCCCACCACCGCCAACCCCACCCTCCCCCCCACCACCTCCAACCACCACCTTCCGAGTGCATCAGATTTGCTTGTGCTGTGATTGGATTCAATTGTGCTGTAATTGTATTTGATGGTCCCCGGCTTTGATTGCCTCTGAGACCCCACTTCCTCATGCAGTGTTTACCCAATCAGGCCTGATTGTTCGCCCGCACTTGCGTTCAGCCGCCCCACTGTAGTGACAGATTTTTTTTTTTCTGATCACTGCAAAAACACTGTACACTAGCTGTGGCGCTGTAAAGATCAGTTTTGATTTTTTTTTATCAAAACTCAGTGACCACAGCTTTCTACCTCTCAAATACTCCCTTTTGCTAGGTAGGCGCTCTTTTTTCTGGGTAGTCTCGGAGGAAAACCCCATAAATTTAGCAGTCCACAATTGCAAGAAGGGGGATTTCTGATGAGGAGGTATACAGGTACATGGACCAGTCGGATGAGAGCGTTTGGGAAGACTGAGCCGACGAATCATCCGGGTCCGAATTTGAACCTGTGGAAAGCAGTGGTTCTCTGGCCGAAAATGATGACGAGGTTTTGGTCCCGGCTAGAGCCAGGCGTACCAGACCCCATGTCGTTAGACTGCAGGTGGCGCAGGATCCGCCTCAAGGGCAGCAGGGTGGTGCTAGCGCTGATGAGAGTTTTCTTGGTGAGGAAGGCACCAGCAGCGCAGCATCTCCTGGACTTAGTACCAGTACTTCCGTAGACCCTGGTGAAGTGGTGAGCGCCAGCATGGAAGTTGAAACTGGTATGGTGGCATGTGCAGTAGCACCCCCGTCGCAGCTACCAAAAAAAAGACGGGCCGTAGTACCCATAGACTCCCAGAGGTGCTGGCAAATCCAGATTGGCAATCCCCTGATTCCGCCGCACCCGTAGTGCCCCCTTTCACCGCCCAGTCTGGAGTCCAGGTGGCGACAGCTCATCTAGGAATGGCCCTAGACTTTTTGCAGCTGTTCATCACCCAGTTTCTCTTGGACTTAATTGTGGTTGAGACCAACCGTAAAGCCACACAATTCATCACCGAGCACCCGGAGAACAGCTATCCGGTGGAAACCAGTCCAAGTTTCCAAACTTAAAATCTTTTTGGCCCTTATCCTTCACTTGGGACTAATGAAACAAAATGTATTGCGGTCATATTGGTCTACGAACCCAGTACATAATGTTCCCTTGTACCCTGCTGCCATGTCCAGGACACGATTTGAGTCCATCCTGCACTTCCTGCACTTCAATGACGATAAAACCAGTCATAAAAAGGACCACCCTGCTTATGACCGGCTCCACAAAATTCGGCCACTCATAGACCACCTGTCATCAACATTTGCAGATGCTTATACCCCTGAACAGAACATCTGCGTAGACGAGTCCCTCTTACACTTTACCGGGCGCCTTGGCATCAACCAGTAAATCCCAAGCAAGTGTGCCCGGTATAGGGGGGAAACTGTATAAGCTCTGTGAAAGGGCCACAGGCTATACATGTCGTTTTAGGGTCTATGAGGGAAAAGACTCAAAATTGGAGCCGGTCGGATGCCCTGACTACCTGGGGAGCAGTGGAAAGGTTGTGTGGGACTCGGTGTCACCCTTGTTCCAGAAGGGGTACCATCTTTATGTGGACAACTATTACACAAGTGTGGCCCTCTATCAGCACTTAAAGTTAGAAGGAATCCGATGCTGCGGCACAGCGTGGCCTAGTCGCCAGGGCTTCCCCCAATGGCTCGTTACCACCAGACTTGAACGGGGGCAGATGGCCGCCTTGCGTACTGACGACCTGCTTGCGGTGAAATGGAGGGACAAGAGGGAAGTTTACTTTCTGTCCACCATTCACACAGACACGACAGTCCAAATTCAACGGGCAACTGAGGTCATTGAAAAGCCCTTTGTCGTCCACGAATATAATGTCAACATGGGAGGGGTGGACTTCAATGACCAGAGGTTAGCGCCCTATTTAATTTCCCGGAAAACAAGACAGTGGTATAAGAAAGTGTCTTTTTATCTGATTCAATTGGCAGTTTACAACAGCTTTGTTCTCTACAGTAAGGCTGGGAGAACTGGATCTTTCTGGACCTCCTGTATCCAGCAGGTGCCAGCCCCCCCCCCCCCCCCCCCCCAAATGCAACTAGCCGACTGCATGGAAGGCATTATGCCTATCAGCTTCTGAGTACCCCAGGTCAATGCATCCGAAGAAAGCGTTGTCGTGTCTGCAGCAGTGCTAGAAGAAGGACTGACACCAGTTTTTATTGTCCCAAATGTCCTGACCAGCCTGGCCTATGCCTAGGGGAGTGTTTTGAGAGGTAACACGAGCAGGTACACTATTAGAACCTAGGGAACTCCAGACGCATGAGTAGGCACACACTCAGTGGTATTTCGCACATTGTCCCAGTGGGAGGAGAGGTAAGCTTGAAAACCAAACAAACAGGTAAGCATAAAAGTCGGAAGAAGGATCGGTTTCCATGCTTGATATTGCTGATCTGTCCTGGGTTGGCGATATAAGACGGCATGTTTGAATTTCCCTTAAGTGTGGACACCCCCTTTTTATATGCGATTTACTTTGGGCCTATGATGATACTTTAATGCCACACAGAGTCATCTCTATTGGCAGGCATATTGCTGTATACTACAGGCATAATGCTGTACACTAAAGTTCTGAGGCCCAGTCACATGAGTTGGTGGCTCACCCTGAGTGCAGGGTGGCACGGGGTGTCTCTCTCCTGAGGTTATCACTGCCATTGATGTGGAGGAAGATCTGCCATTGATGTGGAGCAAGGTATGTTTGCCGTTCATTTTTCCTTTCAGCCCAGAGTGCATTACCCGTATACCCAATATAAGGAGTATAGCAGAAACTCCTAATACTGGCCATACATGTAATGATTGCAGAGACCCTAAAATGCCAGGATAGACTCCACAAATGACCCAATTTTGGAAAGAGGACACCCTAAAGTATTCTGTGAGGTGCATGGTGAGTTCGTAGAAGATTTTATTTTTTGTCACAAGTTAGCAGATTTTTTTTTTTTTTTACAAAGTGTCATTTTCCGTTAACTTGTGACAAAAAATAAAACTTTGAATGACCTCACCATTCCCCTCATGGAATACCTTGTTGTGTATTCTTTCCAAAATGGGGTCATTTGTGGGGTTTGTTAACTGTCCTGGCAAGTGGGGGGGGGGGGTGCTAAATTTTGAGCACCCCTGTAAAGCCTAAAGGTACTCTTTGGACTCCGGGCCCCTTAGCGCAGTTAGGGTGCAAAAAAAGTGCCACACATGTGGTATCTTCGTACTCAGGAGAAGTGGTATAATGTATTTTGAGGTGTATTTTTACTTGTGACAAAAAATAAAATCTTCTACGAACTCACCATAGTCCTAACAGAATACCTTGGGGTGTCTTCTTTCTAAAATGGGGTCATTTGTGGGATTCCTATACTGCCCTGGCATTTTAGGGGCCCTAAACCGTGAGGAGTAGTCTGGAAATCAAATGCCGCAAAATGACCTGTGAAATCCTAAAGGTTTTCATTGGACTTTGGGCCCCTTAGCACAGTTAGGGTGCAAAAAAGTGCCACACATGTGGTATCGCCGTACTCGGGAGAAGTAGTACAATGCGTTTTGGGGTGTATTTTTACACATACCCATGCTGGGTGGGAGAAATATCTCTGTAAATGGACAATTGTGTGTAAAAAAATAAATCTAAAGATTGTCATTTACAGAGGTATTTCTCCCACCCAGCATGGGTATGTGTAAAAATACACCCCAAAACACATTATACTACTTCTCCAGAGTATGGCGATACCACATGTGTGGCACTTTTTTGCACCCTAACTGCGCTAAGGGGCCCAAAGTCCAATGAGTACCTTTTGGATTTCACAGGTCATTTTGCGGCATTTGATTTCCAGACTACTCCTCACGGTTTAGGGCCTCTAAAATGCCAGGGCAGTATAGGAACCCCACAAGTGACCCCATTTTAGAAAGAAGACACCCCAAGGTATTGTGTTAGGACTATGGTGAATTCATAGAAGATTTTATTTTTTGTCACAAGTTAGCGGAAAGTGACACTTTGTGAAAAAAAATACAAATCAATTTCCGCTAACTTGTGACAAAAAATAAAATCTTCTATGAACTCGCCATACTCCTGATGGAATACCTTGGGGTGTCTTCTTTCTAAAATGGGGTCATTTGTGGGGTTCCTATACTGCCCTGGCATTTTAGGGGCCCTAAACCGTGAGGAGTAGTCTTGAAACTAAATGTTGCAAAATGACCTGTGAAATCCTAAAGGTACTTATTGGACTTTGGGCCCCTTAGCGCAGTTAGGGTGCAAAAAAGTGCCACATGTGGTATCGCCATACTCAGGAGCAGTAGTATAATGTGTTTTGGGGTGTATTTTTACACATACCCATGCTGAGTGGGAGAAAGATCTCTGTAAATGGACAATTGTGTGTAAAAAAATCAAACAAATTGTCATTTACAGAGGTATTTCTCCCACCCAGCATGGGTATGTGTAAAAATACACCCCAAAACACATTATACTACTTCTCCTGAGTATGGCAATACCACATGTGTGGCACTTTTTTGCAGCCTAACTGCGCTAAGGGGTCCAAAGTCCAATGAGCACCGTTAGGCTTTACAGGGGTGCTTACAATTAGGCACCCGCCAAAATGCCAGGACAGTAAACACACCCCACAAATGACCCCATTTTGGAAAGTAGACACTTCAAGGTATTCAGAGAGGGGCATGGTGAGTCCATGGCAGATTTCATTTTTTTTTTTTCGCAAGTTAGAAGAAATGGAAACTTTTTTTTTTTCACAAAGTGTCATTTTCCGCTAACTTGTGACAAAAAATAATATCTTCTATGAACTCACTATGCCTCTCAGTGAATACTTTGGGATGTCTTCTTTCCAAAATGGGGTCATTTGGGGGGTATTTATACTATCCTGGAATTCTAGCCCCTCATGAAACATGTCAGGTTGTCAGAAAAGTCAGATGCTTGAAAATGGTAAAATTCACTTTTTGCACCATAGTTTGTAAACGCTATAACTTTTACCCAAAACAATAAATATAGGCTGAATGGGTTTTTTTTTATCAAAAACATGTTTGTCCACATTTTTCGTGCTGCATGTATACAGAAATTTTACTTTATTTGAAAAATGTCAGCACAGAAAGTAAAAAAAATATCATTTTTTGACAAAATTCATGTCTTTTTTGATGAATATAATAAAAAGTAAAAATCGCAGGAGCAATAAAATAGCACCAAAAGAAAGCTTTATTAGTGACAAGAAAAGGAGCCAAAATTCATTTAGGTGGTAGGTTGTATGAGCGAGCAATAAACCGTGAAAGCTGCAGTGGTCTTAATGGAAAAAAAGTGTCTGGTCCTTAATGGAGGTAAAGCCTGCGGTCCTCAAGTGGTTAAAGTGACTCCGAGCTCATAAAAAAAATGAAAGTTGTACTCACCTGGGGATTTCTCCAGCCCAGTGCTGGTCTGGAGGTCCCACGACGGCGTCCTGGCTCTTCTCCTTCTCCCCGCTCCGGAATGGCTGACAGGCCGCAGCCCGGGCGACACTCGCCCGAGTGTCGGGCTGCTCCTTCCGCGTATGACGCGGATTACATCACACGCCGGCCGCCTCGCATCATCACGGCGGCCGGCGTGAAAGTACTGCGCATGCGCGCTTTAATCGCGCATGCGCAGTACTTTCACGCCGGCCGCCGTGATGACGCGAGGCGGCCGGCGTGTGACGTCAGCCGCATCATACGCGGAAGCTGCAGCCCGACATTCTGCCGAGTGTCGCCCGGGCTGTGGCCTGTCAGCCATTCCGGAGCGAGGAGAAGGAAAGGAGCCAGGACGCCGGCATGGGACCTCCCGACCAGCACTGGGCTGGAGAAAGCCCCTGGTGAGTACAACTTTCTTTTTTTGGGTGAGCTCGGAGTCCCTTTAAGATCAAGGTTCCCTCCTCTGGGATCCAGTTTCCACTGTTGTATAACCCAGTATTTTAGGAGGAGAGGGTTACCATCATGTTCTTCCAGAAATGTCTGGCAACCGAGGTATTACGTTTATGCTTAATATCGCCCAGATGCTCCAGAATCCTAGTTTTAACTGTACGAGTAGTCTCACCAATATATAGAAGAGAACAGGGACACTTTATAGCATAGATAACACCTTCAGTCTCACAATTATAAAAATAAAGTATTTGGAAGACCCTGCCATTTTTAGGGGCTACAAAGCTTCAACATGTTTCCACATGTGTACATGTTTTGCACCTACCACAGTTATGCATACCTTTGAGGTCTGAATCTAACCGTGTTCTTTTGTGGGTTTTATTGGCAGGGTTTCCAGTCTTAACAGGTAAGTAGGAATGGGTTAAGGTATCACCCAAATTCCTACCATGTCGATATGTGAAGCTCGGTCTATTTGGTAGAAAGTCCCTTCATTGGGGATCCAATTGAAATATGGCCCAGTGTCGTTCCACTATACGTTTCATATTCATAGCATGGTTATTAAAGGCGCTGATTATTCTTGGTTTACCCTGTTTAAGATCACTTGTTCTGTCTCTAGGTATTAATAATTCTGGTCTCTGGACACTTTCTGCTTTATTCTTTGCAAGATCTATAACCTTTTGTGGGTACCCTCTCCTAAGGAATCTTTTCTCCAAGATGTTGCATTCATTATTGAAATCACATGGTTTAGAACAATTTCTTCGTGCTCTCAGAAATTGGCCTTTAGGAATACCTTGTTTAAGCGGTTCTGGATGATAGCTATCCCAGGATAGCAATGACTTAGTTGCTGTAGGTTTCCTGTAGATACAGGTGTCCAAAGCGCCATCATCATTTTTTCTAATTTATACGTCTAAAAAATGCAGGGACTCTGCACTTATTTTGTATGTAAATAGCATGCCAATTTCATTCTGGTTGAGGTGAGTCACAAAATCTACAAACATAGTTCTGGGGCCGTCCCACAACATGAAGATGTAATTTATGAAACGACCCCAGAACAAAGTACAAGGTGCATAGGCTGCCAGATCATCGCCAAAAACCACATTATCCTCCCACCACCCTAGAAACAAGTTGGCATAGGATGGCGCACAGGCTGTGCCCATCGCACATCCCTTGGTTTGTAGATAGTATTGGTTCTCAAATAGGAAGTAGTTTCGTGTGAGGATGAATTCCAGTAATTGCAGGACAAACGGGGAATGGTCACGTAAGTGTATACTGCGTGTCCTAAGAAAATAGTCGACTGCTCTAAGTCCCAGATCATGTCGTATATTATTGTACAAGGACTCCACTTTCTCTTTTAAGTATAGTTATTCAGTCATTTATTTTTTACCACTCCTCATCAAACCATATTTGACTTTATTATCATGTGTATTATCCCCAGCGCTTTATTTCCTATGGTTGCTGGGCAACAAGGATGCTCTGTTTATCTCAGAGCGCATTGGTGCACTATTAGCAGGCAGAGTGAGGGGCGGTACTAGTTTGGGCAGGTGAGGCTGGATCCATCATGGCGCTTTGTTTACATCTGACGTAACGCGCCCGCCTCTGCCTTCTGCCCCTCTCCTGCAGCACCACTGACTGGAGCGCCAAAGACGCTCTATCTAACGGCGCACCCTATTGGTCAGAGAGCGGGACCGTTTTCCTATCTCTCCACTGATTGACAGGCGGCCGGCTGTGGTCATGCGGCCGTCTCTGGACCAATTAGGTGCTGGGAAAAATGATCCTCGCCGCTAATATACCTTTTGCACCTCTGTTCCTTCTGACAATGGTTTGGATAGACAAAGGAGAGGGTAACATTAGCGTACAGCGCATTATTATGTCTGGTTGACTATTTAGAAGCACTTATTTTGTATGCATGCAGTCAATGGGGAAAAGATTTGATTAGACTATAGGATTATTGATTACCCCCTGGTCCAATCAGTGTTCTGGATCAGGTGGGTGTGGGTAAACAGTTTCCAGCCCCTCTCCTATCTCCCACATTTCTAGTATATAAGGGCTAGAGAGAGGATGTGTTCTCATGGCTGCTACTATACAGCCATTATGCTGTCATTATGAACTGACTTTTGTATTTTGTCTTTGCGATATTTATGCACCTTATTATCACTATGTTTATTTGCACTCTAGCACGCAGCACTTTCCCTTGATAAAGCTTCCTTTATGGAAGTGAAACATGTTCGGGTTGTTGGTGGGGGTAGTGTTTTAAATATCAGCCTTATTGTGCAGAGCTGATGGGTTGGTGTGGCTAATACCCTACCTGTTGACTCCTATACTTACTATAGTACCCATAGCTACTGCATTTATTCAGTTCTGTTTGTAAATTAGCAGCCGTCATATAGGCTTTCAGTAATTGTATTTTAAATCTTTATTAAAAGTTATAGTTTAGTCCTCCATACAGGATAGTAATTTAGTGTGTCATTTAGTTAAATGCATCATCAGCAGCAGCAGGAGGAAGAGGAGGAGGACTAAGCACTCAGCGGCAGCACAGAAGGGCATGGCACCTCACTGGTGGCACCAAAGCATGATAATTGTGCCCAAAAATTGTAAGTATCCATGGACCCTGGCGGTGGGAACACAGACTTAAGTAGTTAAATACACCATCAGCGGCAGCAGGAGGAGGAGGACTAAACACTCAGCAGCAGCACTGAAGTGCATGGCCTCTCACTGGTGGCACCACAGCGCAATAATTGTGCCCAGAAATTGTATCTGTGGACCCTGGTGGTGGGAACACAGACTTAAAGGGAATATCCGTGGTCTGCTATAAAAAATAAAAATCCAAATCCACTTACCTGGGGCTTCCTCCAGCCCGTGGCAGGTAGGACGTGCCCTCGGTGCCGCTTCGGAGGCTCCTGGTCTTCTCCGGTGGCGCACCCTACCTGGCCAGGCCCAGCTGCCAGATCGGGCTTTTCTGCGCTCCAAAGTGCGCCTCACACGGCCGTCGTCGGACGTCCTCCGGGCTGTACCGCGCAGGCGCAGAACTACTGCGCCTGTGCCGTACAGCCCAGAGGACATCCGATGACGTCAGCGTGGCCACGTGAGGTGCACTTTAGAGCGCAGAAGAGCCCGACCTGGCAGCTGGGCCTGGCCAGGTAGGGTGCGCCACCGGAGAAGACTGGGAGCCTCCGGAGCAGCGCCGAGGGCACGTCCTGCCTGCCACAGGCTGGAGTAGGCCCCAGGTAAGTGGATTTGGACTTTTATTTTTTTATAGCAGACCGTGAACCTTCCCTTTAAGTAGTTAAATACATCATCAGTGGCCGCATGAGGAGGAGGAGGAGGACTAAGCACTCAGCAGCACAGAAGGGCATGGCACCTCACTGGTGGCACTACAGCTTGATAATTGTCAGTCACCATGTGGACAAGAGCGGCTGGGCACATCCAGTTAAAAAAAGCTTTTATTGTAAACATTTAAAAGTTAGCATCAGCAGCACAATAATGCCAGGAGAGAGAGGGATAAGCATGTAAGAATGGTCAACAGCCATTTCACACTATACAAACTAGTGCTTCCTCAGGACAACAAAGCCCCCGCTTGATAATTGTACCCAAAAAAATGTAAGTATCTGTGGACCCTGACGGTGGGAACACAAACTTAAAGATAATCTGTACTCTAAAATTTTTACAGCAAAAAGCATACCATTCTATTCATTATGTTCTCCTGGGCCCCTCTGTGCTGTTTCTGCCACTCTCTGCTGTAAACCTGGCTTGTAATTGCCAGTTTTATGCAGTATTTACAAACAAACTAACCAGCTTGTGATAGGCTCACATAAGCAGAGTGTGTGAGTCATACATTGCCTGCAGGGGGCCTGCAGAGGGTGTGTATCCCTTCTATCCAATCACAAGCAGCCCTGCACATTCCACACATTCCAGCCTCTGCCGAAAGAGCCGGCAGAAGAGAGAAGATTAGATCATATAACAGAGATAACACAGCCACTGTGCAATTAGGAAAGGCTGCAGTAAGCCAGAGCACATTAGAACAGGCATAGGAACTTATTGGATAGAAGAACTAAGGCTGAAAATTTTGTTACAGAGTCTCTTAAAGTAGTTAAATACATTATCAGCGGCAGCAGTAGGAGGAGCAGGAGGACTAAGCACTAAGTAGCAGCACAGAAAGCCATGGCACCTCACTAGTGGCACCACAGCATGATAATTGTGCCCCAAAATGTTAACCATCCGTGGACCCTGGTGGTGGGTACACAGACTTTAGTAGTAAAAAAACATCAGTGGAAGCAGGAGGAGGATTAAGCAGTCAGCGGCAGCACAGACGACCATGGCAGCTCACTAGTGGTACCACAGCATGATAATTTTACCCAAAATTTGTAAGCATCCGTGGACCCTAGCGATGAGAACACAGACTGCAGTAGGGAAATGCTGCAGCAAGAGGAGCAATGTGTGCCAGCAGCAGCATATGAGGTCATGGGACATGACGGGTGGCACCACAGCAAATAATTAAATGGACCAGGCCAATTAGGAGTACTAGGTTCTAACTTGCATTGGAAAGGAAGGCATTATTCAAATTCCAAGCCACTTCATGTCCCCCTGTCACCAACAGCTGGGGTGACAATACCAGGAACTCAGCTAACACCCAAGCCTGGTTAATTTTCAGGAAGGTGAGTTTGTTCACAAAGTCGTTGGACAGCCGAAAGCACTTTTGGTGACCACGCCACCGGCCGCTCTGAAGCATCTCTCAGAGAGGGCACTAGAAGGGGGCAGGACAGGTCTTCCAGGGTGTACTGGGCAAATTCCCTCTAGGTCTCCAGTCTCTTGACCCAGTACTTTATAGGGTTCAGGTTCACGGGGCTGTCGGTGTCAAGCCCGCTGAATGACCCCATGTAGTCAGATACCATTGTGGTCAGTCGCTGGTGCCGGTTGGAGGAGGATGCTGTGGCTGGCACCTCTGCTCTGGGCAGTTCCACTGAATACAGGCTCTTTGTTAGATTCAGCAGGTCTCCATGGCGCCGGTTGCCGCTGCTACTGCTGCTGGTGGCTGCAGGCACCTGTTGCTGGGTTGGCAGAACATCAACAGTGGGGGTCAGGGCCAGATTTACCATAAGGCACCCTAGGCACGTGCCTACAGGCGCCTGATTGGTCAAAGGGCGGGTTTGTGTCATGTCCCCTTTAAATTTAAATGAGTGAAAGTGCAATAGCGGCCGCTCGCGCCCTCATTTACATGATAATGGTGTGGCCGCGGCTGCAACTACAGAGAGAGGCGGGCTGCGGGTGGCTAGTGACAACACACATGCACACACGCATTCATTACCCCGCTCTCCCCCGCCCACCGGCCGCCGTTTCCATGCCTGCACGCAGCGCTATAACTTGTGTGAACAACAGCTGCGTGCATAGGCGGCGGGGGGGCGGTGAGATTGTCCGCTGCTGGCTGGGAGTTTGAGGAAACACTGCCCGCCCCGGCTGCACTGTTTACATTACAACTCCGCCCCCCGCCCCGTGTGTATTCTATTGGGGGCACAGTGAGATGTAGACAGTGTGACAGACAGCAGTGCCATGGAAGGGGGTGTCGGGGAGATGAGAGCAGCGTACACTGTCCTCCAGCTGGCTTTATTTATTTGTTCACTCTGTACTGTAGCCCCCGGGGGTTATAAGGGGTGAAAGTTACTGAAGTCACTACAAAGTCTGTAGAGGAGGAGGGAGGAGGAGAAAGCAGAGCCAGGCTAATTACATAAAGCTCCGTCCCCCCTTCCATTTCACACGTGCAGGCAAAGGGTCAGTAAAGTGACAGGCGAGCGGTGGGGAGAGCAGCAGGGAATGCTGTGATTGCTGCACAGCGTGTAGGGCTACAGCTCTGCCCCCCTCCCCCCCCCCCCCCTCCCCGTGTCTATTGGTTCTGCCTGCCCTGTGCCTGGGACTTTTGAAGATGCCATTCCTTCCTGCTCCATGACATCAGAGTGACAGGACCAACGTGCATTCACACAGGCTACCTGCATTGCAGCAAGGACATCTGCAGCCAGTTACAGGGACAGTAAGTGGATAATCTTTTATGCAGAGAGGCTTGGGACCTTTGATTCTCTCTCCCCCCACCCCCTCCTTTTCCTAGCTGAGAGACTATAATGCTCCCCCCTCCCCTCCTGAACAGTATCCCCTGCTGAGACAATCCTGTGAAGTTTCCATAGGGTGACAGGCAGCTCTGTCCAGATATCTCCTGAACTGATCAGATGTATTTGCTGCTCTGATCAGATCAGGTGACAGCTGGTCAGTGCTGAGGTGTCACTCTGTGAAAACACTGCTGGAGGCCAGGTCTAGGTGTCAAATGGGGAGGGGAACCACTTGAAAGAGTTAAGCTGGCCATACACTGGCCCGATTCGCCGCCGTTTCGACAGATTCGATCACTGGGATCGAATCTGCTGCCAATCGTTCGCGCTACACATCGAATTTCGATCCATTTCATCCGATCCCCTCGATCGCTCCGTGCGGAAAATTACCGGCGATCGCCCGCGGGTAGGGAGCGCGTCACTAGCGGCGTTCGAGTACCCGACGACCGACGCAATAGAGCCGCATACATTACCTGCTCCGCCGGCGCGACTGTCCCCGCTGTCACCGCTGCTTCTTCTCCGCTCTGGTCTCCGGCATGCTTCAGTTCCTCCTGCCCGGCAGGAAGTTTAAACAGTAGAGGGCGCTCTACTGTTTAAACTTCCTGCCGGGCAGGAAGAAGTAAAGCATGCCGGGGCCGGAGACCAGAGCGGAGACGGAGCAGCGGTGACCTGGGGACTGGAGTCGCGCCGGCGGAGCAGGTAATGTATGCGGGCGGGGGGAGCGGCGGCAGCACCACCAAAACAGATTGTGAACGGTTTCAGGCTGAAATCGGTTCACAATCTGTTTGCAGTAAAGGTAGCCATACGATCCCTCTCTGATCATATTCGATCAGATAGGGATCTGTCAGTTGCTCGAATCTGATGGCAAATCGACCAGTGTATGGCCACCTTAAGGGGAAGCATAGGATTGCCTCAGAAGGGGACACGTTTAGAAGGAGGAAGTAATGTAGTCTCTCAGCTAGAGATCAGTGAGGGTTGAAGTATGTATTTTAAAGAAAATGCGATCTACTTACCTGTTGCTTCCTCCAACCCTGGAAAGCTATGTGTCCCTTGCCGCAGCTCCGTTCCCAGGCGGTCTCCAAAGGTCCCCTTGGTTGCAGATGCCAACCCAGCGAGGTTGGTATCTTCTGCACCTGCGGGATCACGCTCATGTAGCCGAGAGTGTTCTGTGCAGGCGCAGAAGTACTGCATTTGCACACATCTCCCGGCTACGTGATCATGAGCAGCCGCACACTGGCGCAGAAAATAACGACCTTGCCAGGTTGGCATCTGCAACCGAGGGGACCTTTGGAGACCAGCTGGGAGCAGAACTGTAGCAAGGGACACATAGCTTTCCGGGGCTGGAGGAAGCAACAGGTAAGTACATCACATTTTCCACATTTTCGCGAATGCCTGATATTTCTTTTAAAGGATATCTTAGTCCTAAACATATCCTCAAATTGTCTGTGTGTGAGAGAGCTGTACATATTCTTACTGCACCTCCCGTGGGCCGGTGTCTGCCTCCGTTTGCCTATTTTCCTCCCCATTCTAAGGGTCCTGTTGGCGCTCTCAAGCCCAGACATACTACACTGTGCATGCGCAGTATGTCCACTTGGGCGCCTTGTGACCGACCGCACTTGCTGGGAACCTCCAAGTGCTTTACGTGCGCACTCTCGCACCAAGACGTACCTGTCGGACAAACTGCGCATGCACAGCATAGTATGTTAGGGGCACAGGGTGCCGACCAGGACTCTGAACGGGAGGAAAACGGGCAAACGGACACAGATGCTTGGACATGGGAAACACAGTAAGCACATGCATACTCCCCCCCCCCCTACACACACACACACGGGGCGTCAATTTGATGATATGTTTAGGATTAAGGTATCCTTTGAGGACTGATGAGGCGCCTATTATAATAAGTGTCACCTGTAAGGATTGAGCTCAGTCCTTAGTGTGACATCACTTGGATATACCCAAACAGTGTGCTGTTTCCATGTGGAGAGGCAGGACACAGCTGCTTCCCACAAGCAGACTAATTGCAACCAAATTTGGATCAACTCACAGACCATCCATATTGCCTACCTAAACCTTCCTATCAATAGAATCTACCCATCACTAAAATCTACTCATTAGTACCTGCCTGTAATTAGAAACTGTATGTTATCTGTATTAATGCCTTGTGATTTGTATTATCTTCTTGTTGTTGGTAATATCATATATTTGGTAAATTCTGCATGTCATTGGCAATATCTGCATATTGTTAGTGTTCTCTAATTGCCTTTGGTAATATCTACATTAGTTTTCGTAAGAAAAGGAGGCGTGAGTTGTGGGTGTGGCCTGTGCTGATAGACGGGGCTTAGGGCGCCAGAACTTCTGTGCCTATAGGCTCCTGAACTGTAAATCCGGCCCTGGTGGGGGTGGAAGGCTGGGGAATGCTTCCTGCAGTCTGCGCAGAAGGGCCTCCTGTAACTCCTTTGTGTGGCACTCAGTGGTGGATGGAGCATGAACTGTCCCAGCTTCCCATTCAAATGTGGGTCCAGAATCAAGGTGATCCAGATGTCCTCCCTTTCACACATCCGAATCACCCGGGGGTCCCTGCGAAGGCAGCACAACATGTACACAGCCATGGGGAAGAGGCGTGATTAGGAAGGCACATCTTCATTGTGGTCCCCAAAGAGGACATGCCTGTCCTCCTCTTCTTGCTCCATGTCTTCCTGAATCCACTTCCCCCGCACAACAGCAACAGTGCTCTGCTGCTCCCCCTCAGCATCCAGGTTCAGGACCTCCAACTCCTCCTCCACTACCTGTAAGTTGAGCAATTATGATGGAGTGTCTTGTGCAAGGTACTGGACCAGCACTACCTGTGTCCAGCCGCTAAAGTCTCTGCAGTGGTCAGTGGATGCAGTGATATGCAATATAACACTTTCAAAATAGAACCAGGAGAGCAATTATGATGGGGTGTCTTGTCTCTTGTGCAAGGTACTACAGCAGCAGTGTCTACACAATGTACACCTGTAACAGACAGTACTCTGTGGGCAGTCAGTCAAAAAGAACTGCAATTTTACAATAGCAATTTAACATGTTACCAGCCCTTACAAGGACTCTTTTCCTGCTCAGGATGCTGTAGAATCAGCAATAAAGTCAGTGGGGACACAGAACGGAGGCCTAACTAATGCTTTCCCTATCTGTAGATAGTCTCTCCCTGCTTTCTCTCACAGCACAACTACAGACAGACTGCAAAATGGCTGTTGTGCTGGAGTTTTTATAGGGGGTGGGGTCTGGGAGGGAGTGCTAGCTGATTGGCTGCCATGTGCCTGCTGACTCTGGAGTGAGGTGTCAAAGTATAGCTCAATGATGATGTATTGGGAGCGGGCACGAACACCCGTTCTTTTCCATGAACTATTTGCTGGGCAAATATCTTGGGCCATCACTAACAAAAGCTTGTTGCAATGTTTTGGACTTACTTTTTTACAAAGGAACTACTTTTCACAATAATAATCTCACCATTATTACTAATAGCACCCTAAAGCTTTGCCTGTAGGGATGATAATACAGTATCAGTTAAAGTATCTTCTACATTATTTGGCTCAGAACTGTATGCTGATTGCTGAATAAGTATTCCAATTTTAGAAAATTTCCCAATGAAACAGTCCTAATAATTAAAATGATGAATTACTCATGCAACATGAACTAGTGAAAACACTGCTGGAGGCCAGGTCTAGGTGTCAAATGGGGAGGGGAACCACTTGAAAGAGTTAAGCTGGCCATACACTGGCCCGATTCGCCGCCGTTTCGACAGATTCGATCACTGGGATCGAATCTGCTGCCAATCGTTCGCGCTACACGTCGAATTTCGATCCATTTCATCCGATCCCCTCGATCGCTCCGTGCGGAAAATTACCGTCGATCGCCCGCGGGTAGGGAGCGCGTCACTAGCGGCGTTCGAGTACCCGACGATCGACGCAATAGAGCCGCATACATTACCTGCTCTGCCGGCGCGACTGTCCCCGCTGTCACCGCTGCTTCTTCTCCGCTCTGGTCTCCGGCATGCTTCAGTTCCTCCTGCCCGGCAGGAAGTTTAAACAGTAGAGGGCGCTCTACTGTTTAAACTTCCTGCCGGGCAGGAAGAAGTAAAGCATGCCGGGGCCGGAGACCAGAGCGGAGACGGAGCAGCGGTGACCTGGGGACTGGAGTCGCGCCGGCGGAGCAGGTAATGTATGCGGGCGGGGGGAGCGGCGGCAGCACCACCAAAACAGATTGTGAACGGTTTCAGGCTGAAATCGGTTCACAATCTGTTTGCAGTAAAGGTAGCCATACGATCCCTCTCTGATCATATTCGATCAGATAGGGATCTGTCAGTTGCTCGAATCTGATGGCAAATCGACCAGTGTATGGCCACCTTAAGGGGAAGCATAGGATTGCCTCAGAAGGGGACACGTTTAGAAGGAGGAAGTAATGTAGTCTCTCAGCTAGAGATCAGTGAGGGTTGAAGTATGTATTTTAAAGAAAATGCGATCTACTTACCTGTTGCTTCCTCCAACCCTGGAAAGCTATGTGTCCCTTGCCGCAGCTCCGTTCCCAGGCGGTCTCCAAAGGTCCCCTTGGTTGCAGATGCCAACCCAGCGAGGTTGGTATCTTCTGCACCTGCGGGATCATGCTCATGTAGCCGAGAGTGTTCTGTGCAGGCGCAGAAGTACTGCATTTGCACACATCTCCCGGCTACGTGATCATGAGCAGCCGCACACTGGCGCAGAAAATAACGACCTTGCCAGGTTGGCATCTGCAACCGAGGGGACCTTTGGAGACCAGCTGGGAGCAGAACTGTAGCAAGGGACACATAGCTTTCCGGGGCTGGAGGAAGCAACAGGTAAGTACATCACATTTTCCACATTTTCGCGAATGCCTGATATTTCTTTTAAAGGATATCTTAGTCCTAAACATATCCTCAAATTGTCTGTGTGTGAGAGAGCTGTACATATTCTTACTGCACCTCCCGTGGGCCGGTGTCTGCCTCCGTTTGCCTATTTTCCTCCCCATTCTAAGGGTCCTGTTGGCGCTCTCAAGCCCAGACATACTACACTGTGCATGCGCAGTATGTCCACTTGGGCGCCTTGTGACCGACCGCACTTGCTGGGAACCTCCAAGTGCTTTACGTGCGCACTCTCGCACCAAGACGTACCTGTCGGACAAACTGCGCATGCACAGCATAGTATGTTAGGGGCACAGGGTGCCGACCAGGACTCTGAACGGGAGGAAAATGGGCAAACGGACACAGATGCTTGGACATGGGAAACACAGTAAGCACATGCATACTCCCCCCCCCCCCACCCTACACACACACACACGGGGCGTCAATTTGATGATATGTTTAGGATTAAGGTATCCTTTGAGGACTGATGAGGCGCCTATTATAATAAGTGTCACCTGTAAGGATTGAGCTCAGTCCTTAGTGTGACATCACTTGGATATACCCAAACAGTGTGCTGTTTCCATGTGGAGAGGCAGGACACAGCTGCTTCCCACAAGCAGACTAATTGCAACCAAATTTGGATCAACTCACAGACCATCCATATTGCCTACCTAAACCTTCCTATCAATAGAATCTACCCATCACTAAAATCTACTCATTAGTACCTGCCTGTAATTAGAAACTGTATGTTATCTGTATTAATGCCTTGTGATTTGTATTATCTTCTTGTTGTTGGTAATATCATATATTTGGTAAATTCTGCATGTCATTGGCAATATCTGCATATTGTTAGTGTTCTCTAATTGCCTTTGGTAACCACTTGCCGACCAGGGGATTTTACACTGATCGGTGCTGCGTGGGCTCTACAGCCCGCAGCACCGATCAGGAGTGCAGCAGGGCGATCAGACTACCCCCCTTTTTTCCCCACTAGGGGGATGTCCTGCTGGGGGGGTCTGATCGCCGCCGGCTGCAGTTGCTTAGCGGGGGGGGGGCTCTTCAAAGCCCCCCTCCGCAGCGCTTTCAGCCCTCTCGCCAGCTCCCTCCCTCTCCCTTCCCCTGTGTGCTGCGCAGGACGGATTTCCGTCCTGCGCATTGAAGGATAGGCTTCAGCCTATCATATGCCGGCGATCCCCGGCCAATCAGAGGCCGGGGATCGCCGATCTGCCTTACGGCGCTGCTGCGCAACAGCGCCGTATGATGTAAACAGCGGGGATTTCTTCCCCGCCTGTTTACATTTTGCCGGCGAGCCGCCATCGGCGGCTCTCCGGCTGTTCACGGAGACACCCTCCGTGAACTGACATGGAAAGGCCGCTCGATCGACCGGCCGTTTCCATGGTAACCCGCAGACTACCAGTTTACGCCAATCGGCGTTAGCTGGTCGTCAAGAGGGTAATATCTACATTAGTTTTCGTAAGAAAAGGAGGCGTGAGTTGTGGGTGAGGCCTGTGCTGATAGACGGGGCTTAGGGCGCCAGAACTTCTGTGCCTATAGGCTCCTGAACTGTAAATCCGGCCCTGGTGGGGGTGGAAGGCTGGGGAATGCTTCCTGCAGTCTGCACAGAAGGGCCTCCTGTAACTCCTTTGTGTGGCACTCAGTGGTGGATGGAGCATGAACTGTCCCAGCTTCCCATTCAAATGTGGGTCCAGAATCAAGGTGATCCAGATGTCCTCCCTTTCACACATCCGAATCACCCGGGGGTCCCTGCGAAGGCAGCACAACATGTACACAGCCATGGGGAAGAGGCGTGATTAGGAAGGCACATCTTCATTGTGGTCCCCAAAGAAGACATGCCTGTCCTCCTCTTCTTGCTCCATGTCTTCCTGAATCCACTTCCCCCGCACAACAGCAACAGTGCTCTGCTGCTCCCCCTCAGCATCCAGGTTCAGGACCTCCAACTCCTCCTCCACTACCTGTAAGTCGAGCAATTATGATGGAGTGTCTTGTGCAAGGTACTGGACCAGCACTACCTGTGTCCAGCCGCTAAAGTCTCTGCAGTGGTCAGTGGATGCAGTGATATGCAATATAACACTTTCAAAATAGAACCAGGAGAGCAATTATGATGGGGTGTCTTGTCTCTTGTGCAAGGTACTACAGCAGCAGTGTCTACACAATGTACACCTGTAACAGACAGTACTCTGTGGGCAGTCAGTCAAAAAGAACTGCAATTTTACAATAGCAATTTAACATGTTACCAGCCCTTACAAGGACTCTTTTCCTGCTCAGGATGCTGTAGAATCAGCAATAAAGTCAGTGGGGACACAGAACGGAGGCCTAACTAATGCTTTCCCTATCTGTAGATAGTCTCTCCCTGCTTTCTCTCACAGCACAACTACAGACAGACTGCAAAATGGCTGTTGTGCTGGAGTTTTTATAGGGGGTGGGGTCTGGGAGGGAGTGCTAGCTGATTGGCTGCCATGTGCCTGCTGACTCTGGAGTGAGGTGTCAAAGTATAGCTCAATGATGATGTATTGGGAGCGGGCACGAACACCCGTTCTTTTCCATGAACTATTTGCTGGGCAAATATCTTGGGCCATCACTAACAAAAGCTTGTTGCAATGTTTTGGACTTACTTTTTTACAAAGGAACTACTTTTCACAATAATAATCTCACCATTATTACTAATAGCACCCTAAAGCTTTGCCTGTAGGGATGATAATACAGTATCAGTTAAAGTATCTTCTACATTATTTGGCTCAGAACTGTATGCTGATTGCTGAATAAGTATTCCAATTTTAGAAAATTTCCCAATGAAACAGTCCTAATAATTAAAATGATGAATTACTCATGCAACATGAACTAGTGCTTTCTTCCTTTTTTCTTTTTATGTATTTGTTTTTCTTCTTCTTCTTAAAAGCTTTTTTTTCCCTTGTTAAAAGTAGATTTTTAAATTATAATGTTCTATTATTCTAAAACGTTCACCACAATAACAGCTGATACCAGGCTGAGAATGGCGTAACTGACAGTTATATTCAGCACCATAAGAAATCTATAGCACTAAACTGTATAAAAAGACAGGGGAGAGGAGAGGAGATTACACTGACACTGATATACTGCATAGATGTCACTGATCTGCAGGCTGCTTTCAGTATTCAACCCTCTAAGTGACTATGGCATATGCTGCAAGACTATATCGTATTTGTTTTGGATTCTCCTGTTCATGAACCTTCATCAATGCAAGACTCGGAACTACCGACATAACTATACTGACAATATAAGGGAAATAGAAAATTTGGTAGATTTTTATCAAGAGGGTGACTTTATCATTGGGGGCTTGCTATCCTTACGAAATAATGTTGCGTCTCCACCATTTAGTAGGCCTTATTGTAATAGGTAAGTAGTTTTTAATATTGCTTGAGTATTTCAAGCTAGGTACCAGGGAAACCTGAAAAATGAAATAATTCTCTGACATAAAGTATTGACATAAAGTATGACTTATATACCTGAAATATGTATACAGTGTGCCCAAATGTTTTTAAGTCAAACCTCTGCCTCATTTAATCATCACAGATCCCCCTACAGTTATTTATAAAGTGTGTGTGTGTGTGTGTGGGGGGGGGGGGGGTGCATGTGTGTGTGTGGTGTGTGGTGTGTGTGTGGTGTGGTGTGGTGTGTGTGTGTGTGTGTGTGGTGTGGGGTGTGGTGTGTGTGTGTGTGGTGTGGGGTGCGTGTGTGTGTGTGGTGTGTGGGGTGGGGTGTGGTGTGTGTGTGGTGTGGTGTGGTGTGTGGTGTGTGTGGTGTGGTGTGGTGTGGTGTGTGTGTGTGTGTGGGGGGGGGGGGGTGTGTGTGTGTGTGTGTGGTGTGTGTGTGTGGGGGTGTGTGTGTGTGTGTGTGTGTGTGTGTGTGTGTGGTGTGGTGTGGTGTGTGTGTGTGTGTGTGGGGGGGGTGTGTGTGTGTGTGTGTGTGTGTGTGTGTGGTGGTGGTGTGGTGTGGTGTGTGTGTGTGTGTGTGTGTGTGTGTGTGTGTGTGTGTGTGTGTGTGTGTGTGTGTGTGTGTGTGGTGTGGGTGGTGTGTGTGTGGGTGTGTGTGTGTGTGTGTGTGTGTGTGTGTGTGTGTGTGGCCTGGGGTGGGGTGGGGTGTGTGTGTGTGTGTGTGTGTGGTGTGGTGTGTGTGGGGGGTCACTCCATGCTGCGTTTCTCACTGTATTAGGAGCTAGATAGAGAGGCAAAGAGAGACTCAGATAGACAGATGGAGATAACATGATTCAGCTGCAGGAACAGACTGATAGAATTATTTTGTAGCTGCTGGTTAGCTAGTCCTGTGAATCGGATTGTTAGTGTGCAGATTTAGCTAGTACGGTGTTTAGTTAAGGTGGCCGTACATTTAGTGACTTGGTAGGAAATTAACCATCCTATTTGATAATTATTATCAAATTGGATGAAAATCTGTGCCGCCAAGTGCATGCCCGATCCACAATGTGACCAATGTTGGGCAGAGCATGTCGTTCGGACATGCTGCTAGATGTTGGGCCGTCTTGGTCAATCGGGTGTACAGCGGTAACATCGCACAATATCGGGACAAGCAATGAAGGTGATGAAACCCCCAGTGCATAAATGTGCCTGTGTGTAAGCATTTATACATTACCTGTCTGTGAGCATTTATACATTACCTGTCCTGTGTCGCGGTGCCCGTCCATCTTTCGGATCCACCGCTCCTCCATTAGCTGCATACATGCCGCCGGCGCATAGCACACGGTGTGTGTGACGTCACACATGTGCCATGCTGGAAGCCTGTATGGTGCTAATGGTAGAGCGGTGGATTTAAAACACAGAAAGGCACCACGACACAGGACGGGTAATGTATAAACGCACACACACATTATACACACATTAAATTATAATGTTCTATTATTCTAAAAACGTTCACCACAATAACAGCTGATACCAGGCTGAGAATGGCGTAACTGACAGTTATCAGCACCATAAGAAATCTATAGCACTAAACTGTATAAAAAGACAGGGGAGAGGAGAGGAGATTACACTGGCACTGATATACTGCATAGATGTCACTGATCTGCAGGCTGCTTTCAGTATTCAACCCTCTAAGTGACTATGGCATATGCTGCAAGACTATATCGTATTTGTTTTGGATTCTCCTGTTCATGAACCTTCATCAATGCAAGACTCGGAACTACCGACATAACTATACTGACAATATAAGGGAAATAGAAAATTTGGTAGATTTTTATCAAGAGGGTGACTTTATCATTGGGGGCTTGCTATCCTTACGAAATAATGTTGCGTCTCCACCATTTAGTAGGCCTTATTGTAATAGGTAAGTAGTTTTTAATATTGCTTGAGTATTTCAAGCTAGGTACCAGGGAAACCTGAAAAATGAAATAATTCTCTGACATAAAGTATTGACATAAAGTATGACTTATATACCTGAAATATGTATACAGTGTGCCCAAATGTTTTTAAGTCAAACCTCTGCCTCATTTAATCATCACAGATCCCCCTACAGTTATTTATAAAGTGTGTGTGTGTGTGGGGGGGGGGGGGGGGTGCATGTGTGTGTGTGGTGTGTGGTGGTGTGTGGTGTGGTGTGTGTGTGTGTGTGTGTGGTGTGGGTGTGGTGTGTGTGTGTGTGGTGTGGGGTGCGTGTGTGTGTGTGTGGTGTGGGGTGGGGTGTGGTGTGTGTGTGTGGTGTGTGTGTGTGTGTGTGGGTGTGGTGTGGTGTGGTGTGTGTGTGTGTGTGTGGGGGGGGGGTGTTGTGTGTGTGTGTGTGTGGTGTGTGTGTGTGTGTGTGTGTGTGGGGTGTGTGTGTGTGTGTGTGTGTGTGTGTGTGGTGTGGTGTGGTGTGTTGTGTGTGTGTGTGTGGGGGGGGGGGGGGGGGGTGGTGTGTGTGGGGGGGTCACTCCATGCTGCGTTTCTCACTGTATTAGGAGCTAGATAGAGAGGCAAAGAGAGACTCAGATAGACAGATGGAGATAACATGATTCAGCTGCAGGAACAGACTGATAGAATTATTGTGTAGCTGCTGGTTAGCTAGTTCTGTGAATCGGATTGTTAGTGTGCAGATTTAGCTAGTACGGTGTTTAGTTAAGGTGGCCGTACATTTAGTGACTTGGTAGGAAATTAACCATCCTATTTGATAATTATTATCAAATTGGATGAAAATCTGTGCCGCCAAGTGCATGCCCGATCCACAATGTGACCAATGTTGGGCAGAGCATGTCGTTCGGACATGCTGCTAGATGTTGGGCCGTCTTGGTCAATCGGGTGCACAGCGGTAACATCGCACAATATCGGGACAAGCAATGAAGGTGATGAAACCCCCAGTGCATAAATGTGCCTGTGTGTGAGCATTTATACATTACCTGTCTGTGAGCATTTATACATTACCTGTCCTGTGTCGCGGTGCCCGTCCATCTTTCGGATCCACCGCTCCTCCATTAGCTGCATACATGCCGCCGGCGCATAGCACACGGTGTGTGTGACGTCACACATGTGCCATGCTGGAAGCCTGTATGGTGCTAATGGTAGAGCGGTGATTTAAAACACAGAAAGGCACCACGACACAGGACGGGTAATGTATAAACGCACACACACATTATACACACATTAAATTATAATGTTCTATTATTCTAAAAACGTTCACCACAATAACAGCTGATACCAGGCTGAGAATGGCGTAACTGACAGTTATATTCAGCACCATAAGAAATCTATAGCACTAAACTGTATAAAAAGACAGGGGAGAGGAGAGGAGATTACACTGACACTGATATACTGCATAGATGTCACTGATCTGCAGGCTGCTTTCAGTATTCAACCCTCTAAGTGACTATGGCATATGCTGCAAGACTATATCGTATTTGTTTTGGATTCTCCTGTTCATGAACCTTCATCAATGCAAGACTCGGAACTACCGACATAACTATACTGACAATATAAGGAAATAGAAAATTTGTAGATTTTTATCAAGAGGGTGACTTTATCATTGGGGGCTTGCTATCCTTACGAAATAATGTTGGCGTCTCCACCATTT